>NC_067419.1:0-300000 GCF_009764475.1 Pristis pectinata
ATAACGTAAGATGTCCCTCTACATCACTGAGAATCTTCGAGGTTAAATATGGCTTTCCTCGTCTCTGATGCACTACGGACAGAGGTGAGAGATCTTTTACCCTTTGGCTGGATCCTGAACAGACAGAAGTGAAATCTGATACTCCCCAACATTGGGATCGTACAGACCGAAGCGAAATATTGATCTCTCCCTCAATACAAACTTCCCTTTTCTCATAACCCCATCTCGCTCTTTCGGAAACCCTACATCTATCTTTACCTCTCTTTCTATCCCTGCTGAATGCCCGCTCCCATATCCCTTCCTGATATACCTCTGTTCGTTTTCTCGTCCAGTTTCATGTCTTTATTTTTGTCTCTTCTCTATCCATATTTAACCATCGGCCTCTCTCTCTCTCTCTCTCTCTCTCTCTGCCTATCCTGCCCTCGTTGCTATTGTCCACTTTTTCACTTCCCCCTTTCTCTCTCTCTCTCTCTCTCTCTCCCTTCCCTCTCATATATATTATCATTCCATCCATTTATATTTCCATGTCGAGCTGGAGCAATGTTGTGATGATCCTCCAAAGGAATGAGCTGCCAGTTGAACGCCGGATTCTGTGATTACTGTCTTATGTGTTTTTTTCTCCCTCCTAGCCACGATACTGCAGCTTTCTTACAGTCGCCCGTGCTTCCCAATGACACTACCAACAAATGTTTAATCCCAGACGATACCTGGGTTGCCTGCATACTGCTATTGATTTTCTCTGTGTTGCAGGATACCAGGGTTTTAGCTTTTGTCATGTAATAAATTATGATCTCATAAACCAGCTGTGACTTTGCGACTGTGGGACTGTTGGGGACGAAGGATTTAACAATCTGCAAAGCAGTTAACTTGAACAAGTAAAGGGTAGTGGAAGTAGACAAAACAAATGCCTTTGTTGGTGCCATGTGGTGGGAGGAATGGAGGCCACTATTTCTTGAGACTGTTTTTAAACCACCGTTTTGCGAACTGTTTTGTGAACTATGATTCTTTCTCAGGGATGGCTGTACCGGAACAATTGAAAGTGGACATAACAAAGCCCCTGCCGATAACCTGCTGCAGACTTATCGAAGAGCAGTCTGTGTCTGAACTAAAGTAATCCGAGCCGAGTTTCTCCATGGACTTTAGCAAGACGGGTGACAAGGTAACTCGTGGTAGGCTGGTCTGAAAGGTTAGAACACATGGAGTTGTGGGTGTGGTAGGTGTTTCTGCTGTTGTTCATCATTTATTTTAACGATTTGGATGAGAATGGAGGGAGCTTAGTTGGTAAGTTTGCGGATGACACGAAAATGTGGTAACGTAGACAGTTTTAAAGGTTGTCGAGATTACAACCAGATATTGATCAACTGGGCTAGTGGACCAATGAATGGCAGATGGAGTTTAATTCAGATAAACGCGAGGTGTTGCAATGTAGAAAGACAAATCAGGGCAGGACTTGCAAAATAAATCGCAGTTCTCTGGTGAGTGATGTTTGAACAAAGGGATCGAAAGGTGCAGTCATATGGTTCCGCAGAGCGACAGAGGTATACGGGATGGTGAAGAAGGCGTTTGGAACGGTTGCCTTCTACGGTCAAAATATTAAATACAGGAATGGGGACGCTGGAAATGCCATATTTTGAGTAGTTATTATCGCCAGTTTTAACAAGGATGTCATTACATGGAAATGCCACAAAAATGACTCACGATCGTGTTACCGGGACTGGAGGGTTTGCAGAGCTGGATAGGCTGCTACGTCTTCACCTTGAGTGCAGGAAGCTGAGGAGTAACCTTGCAGGGGTTTAGAAAATAATAAGGGGCACAAATAAGGTGAATAGTCAAAGTCTTTACCCCAAGGTAGTGGAGTCCCAAACTGGAGGCAATAGGTTTATAGTGAGAGTGGAGAGAAAGAAAAGATTTAATAGGGAATTAAGGAACACATTTTCATTTATTAGGGTAGTGTGCATATGAACGGAATGCCAAAGGAAGAGGTACACTTCAGTGCCATTACCGCATTTTAAAGCATTTGGTCAGTTATGTGGATTGGAAATGTTTAGAAGGATATGGGCCAAACACAGGCAAATGGGAGAAGATAAGTTAGACAAAGTGGTCGGCACAGAGGAATTGAGCCGAATGGCCTGCTTGCCTACTGCACATGTCTATGACTGTATGGTTCTACAAGAAGAATGCAACCACGAAGAATGCGGGCCAGCCTTTCCACTTACCGAGAAGTTTAAGGATATTTGGCTCGTCATCGAAGACTGATAAACTTCTGCAAGTGTGCAGTAGAAAGCATTCGGATTGGTTGCATCACGGTCGGGTATGTAAACTCTAATGTACAAGAGCGCAAGAGGCTACATGGAGTGGTGTACTCGGCCAATTCCATGACGGGTACAACTCTCCCCACCATCTACAAGAGTAGATATCTGAGGAAGGCGACATTAATCATTATGGACCCACACCATCCGGGTCATGCACTCTTCTCGTTGCTGCCATCAGGGCGGAGGTACAGGAGCCTAAAGACCCATGCCTGAAAGGTTCAATAAAACTTTCTTCCCTACTTCCATCAGGTTGTTGAGCCGACAGGAAAAAAGACTAAGTCTACCTCGGACTATATTTCCCGCAACTTGCACTAATGTTTGTTTGTTTTTGTTTATTTTGCCGTGTAAGTAACGTATAATTGATATTAATTTATGCTTAGCTAACTCATGTTTGTCATGTGTGTAACTGCTACAAATAGCAAGTTTCAATGGCATTTATACCCTGGGTGTGTATGCCCATGACATTAAACTTGACTTGAAATTGATGTGAAAGGTCTGAAGAGGGATGCAGTGGAGATTCACAGGTTGATGCTGAGCATGGAGAACTGACGTTATGAGGAGACACTAGACAAGTTGGGCACGTTGCTCTGCAGCGGAGGGAGTTAAGAGGGAACATGACTGATGTGCATGAAATTATGATGGTATCGACAAGGTATACTGCCGGAAATTTTACCCTATGTGAGCAGTAAATAAAAATGGATGACATGGATTTAGGCTGAAGTGTAGGAGAGGTGATCTGAAAGAGACATTGTGCATCCAGAGAGCTGACAGTTGCTGCAAAACACAGTTTGAGAGAATGGTGGAAGCAAAGTCGCTGATAGCATTTAAGAAATGCCCAGAAGAGCACATGAATTGCCAAGGCACGGAAGGCTACGGGCCAAATACTGGAAATCGCATTAATAAGGATGGATGCCCAGTGGCTAGCCTAAACGTGATGTGAAGAACGGACTGCTTTCCTGCTGAATGACTCCATTACATATGAAATACTCTGAGTGACCTTTCTCAGTCTCTTCCTACATAAGTAAAGACATTTCCAGCCATGTCATTCAATGGCCGAAATGAAAACAGTAAATACTGGGAATATCAAAAGGTCAGGCGTCATCAGTGGGAAGGAAAAGTGAATTCATATTTCAATTGTTACATGATGCCTCACTGCGAAGTGTTTCCAGCATTTCCTGATTCCGTTCAGTATATCTGACATCTGTATCTCTTGCATTTTCAGCCTGGACTTACTCACTTCTTTACATTTCCTGTGATTGTCACAGTTTCCCAATTGTCATTTCTCCCCTGAACGAGCGGGCAAACTCAACAGATATAAAAGAGAAGAAAACGGGCTGTGAGCAATAAAACCACGATTATTTATCAGTATAACTTTTCAGCTAATCGATATCCAGGGTCACGTGTTCGCGGACTGAAGAACGGGATATGACACGTGGCGAAGATTTCATGATTACTTGTACTTGTCTGCAACGTATGCAACTTAGCACGTATTTTAACATAATACGGGTAACAATACAGGTGACAACATACTCCTCGAGTTGTGCAGGGCGTATCTGGTAAAATAAAGTATCTTTTATTCATAGCCGAAAGATAAATGAGGAGAAATTTTGAGAGCTTATTCTGTGATTTGAGATTTTTGGGTGTTAATGACCGCTTTCTACACTTGTTCCAAGTGATCACCTGTTCCTATGTGGATTCAACCAGGGAGCTGGGTGAAGGGAGGCCAGAAATTTAGAGTGATTGCACTTCATAAAGGTACGAATGAATGACCTGCTGCATTAGGCAAGTGGTGTTTGCCGTGTGGATGACGATGTTGACATGGAGAAAGAATGGGCGAACCAAGGGAGACGATTAATCTGTTACTTCTGGTTGTGAAAGCATGATGGGAAACGTGCAACAGGGATAAACACTGCGCTGTGAGATATATGCAATGCATGCCAATGACCAAGAGGCAGTTATAGTTCAACCACGTTGACTGAAGGTGTACATGTAAGTGGGTATTCTTCGCCTAGATTTCAAGATTGTTCATCACCAAGTTCCCGCACAATGAAGGAAAAACCAATAATTGTTAAGTTTGACGATCTCCATTAACGCTACAGAACATGCTGAATTCAAGGTCATTTTGCCATCCATCTTCTTAAGTTAACGCCACCAGAGTCTCAACATCAAACCTATTTTCAAATCACCATTCAACAGTCCCGTGAGTGTCAGTAAAAGGTCTACAGGATATACCGAGACCAAAGTCATGCACTACTCTTCGAGAGAGGCAGGCTGTATTGAGAATGAAACCTGAACACGTGGTCCCCGATGTCCATCTGCACAGAAGCTTATTGCAGGACAGACGAGGTGCGTCAATTCTGTGTACGTCTGTACATCCGTTTCCACGCCTGATCTCTGACGCTCCACAGAAATTCGTGTGAGATGAGAACGACAGGTGCTGGATTTGACTGTTTTCTATTAGGTCTACAGAGATACTCATACTCACATCCAATGTCACTCCAGTATTGAAACGGCAGGTCGGAGAAGAGAACAGTTTCAATCAACCTTCTCACCAGCTGCTACCCAGGGATT
The DNA here is from genome assembly GCF_009764475.1 of Pristis pectinata. Classification (NCBI taxonomy): domain Eukaryota; kingdom Metazoa; phylum Chordata; class Chondrichthyes; order Rhinopristiformes; family Pristidae; genus Pristis; species Pristis pectinata. Next base: position 4,884 of record NC_067419.1, read on the forward strand.
TGAAAGCAAACACGCACACACTGATACACGCACAGACACACAGACACAGACACACACACAAAAACCAACACACACACACACTGACACACACACACACACACAAACCAACACACACACACACGCACACAGATACACACGCACAAACACACTTACACAAACACACCCAGAAACCCACCCCAATCTACAAATAAATCGTCTCTCTCCGCGAGCGCATGACTCAGCAGCTGTATTCCATCAGCGCATAGAAGCACATTTCGCAACTTCTGTGTTGTTCTCTATTCAGGATCAAAGAGCCGCTGGTAAATAAAAAGGAGATGCATATCAGGGATAGCCAGTTAGGATCAAATGAGGCGCTTGAGGAGTATAAGAAATGCGAGAGAACACAGAAGAGAGAAATCAGAAGGGCTAAAAGAGGATATGAGGTTGCTCTGGCAGACAAGGTGAAGGAGAATCTAAAGGGTTTCGATAGCTATATTAAGAGTAAAAGGTTAACAAGGGACAAAAGTGGTCCTCTTGAAGATCAGGATGGTCATCTATTAGTAGAGTCGGAAGAGATGAGGGAGATTTTATTTGATTTTTTACATCTGCCTTTACTCGGGAGACAAGACATAGAGTCTATAGAACTGAGGAAAAGTGTAGTGAGGTCACGGATCGTATCCGGATTACGGAAGAGGAGGTGCTTTCTGTCTTGAGGCGGATTCGGGTGGATAAATCCCCAGGACCTGACAACAAGTACCCTCGGACCTTGTGGGAGGCCTTGTGGGAGGCTAGTGCAGAAATTTCAGGGGCCATGGCAGTGATATTTAAAACGTCCGTAGCCACTGGTGAGGTGCCGGAGCACTGGAGGATGGCTAACGTTGTTCCGTTGTTTAAGATGGGCTGTAAAATTAAGCTGGGAATTTATAGGCCGGGAAGTCTGATGTCAGTCGTGGGTAAATTATTGGAAGGTATTCTGAGGGACAGTATATGTAAGTATTTGGATAGACAGGGCCTGGTTTGGAACTGTCAACATGGCTTTGGTCGTGTCCGACCAATCTAATGGACATTTTCGAGAACGTCATGATCAAGGTTGATGAAGGGAAGGCGCTGGGCGTCGTCTACTTGGAATTTAGCAAGGCCTTTGGCAACGTGCTGCATGGAAGGCTGCTCCAGAATGTTAAGTCGCTTGGCATCCGAAATGAAGCAATAAACTGGATTCAACGTTGGTTAGCGGGAGAAACCAGAGAGTGGTAATGAATGGTTGTTTCTCTGATTGGAGGCATGTGACTAGTGGTGTGCCGCAGGGGTCGGTGCTGCGTCCGTTGTTGTTTATCATCTACATTAATGATTTAGCTGGTAATATGGTAAACTCGATCAGCAAATTTGCGGATTATACCAAGATTGCAGACGTAGTGAACAGCGAACAAGGCTATCAATGCTTGAAAAGTGATCTCAACCAGCTGGGAAAATGGGCTGAGAAATGGTAGATGGAATTTAATGTAAACAAATGTGCAGTGATGCACCTTGGGAAGACAAACCAGGTTAAGACTTACACAGTCGGGCATTGGGGTGTGCGGGAGAACAAAGCGACCTGAGAATACAGATCCATAATTCCCTGAAAGTGGCATCGTAAGTAAATAGGGTGGCAAAGAGAGCTTTTGTGACATTGGCCTTCATAAATCAGGACATTGTGTAAGGGAGTTGGGATGTTACATTGAAACTGTCTTAGACGTTGGCGCGGCCAAATTTAGAGCATTGTGTGCAGTTCTGGTCGCCTATCTACAGGAAAGGTATCAATAAGCTTGAAAGACTTCAGAAAAAATACACAAATGTGCCTAGACTTGAGGACCTGAGTTACAGGGATAGGTTGAATAGGTTAAGACCTTATTCCCTGGACCGCTGTTTTTTTCCTCTCAGGTTAGGTGAGACTAGAACGAGATGTAATAGGTTTAGGGTGAAAGGTGAAATATTTAACGGGAATATGAGGCGGAAATACTTCACTCAGAGGGTGGTGCGAGTGTGCAATGAGCTGCCTGCGGAAGAGCTGGATGTGGGTTCAGTTGTGACATTTCAGAGAAGTTTCGATAGGTACAGGAAGGGCTATGGAGAGCTATGGTCCGGGTGCAAGTAGATGGGACTTGGCATAAAACCATGCCGGCGTGGACTAGATGGACCGAAGGGCCTGTTTTTGTGCTATAATGCTCTGTGAATCTATGACTCGATGAGTCGGACAAGATTTCAAATCTGACCGCAGATGTTGCATTATTAGCCGTGAGCCGAGTTGCAGCGAGGGGTAGCGGGTGTGGTTTGGTGATGGTGCATGTGGGACGGGACCATTGTGGTACAGTTGCTGCCGGAGGCGGCCGTCAGTCTGACTATTCCTCATCGGGTCAGAAAGGCCAGTCGGTTGGAAGCATGAATTACGTTGCGGTGCTAAATTGATGTAACAACAAACAGGGCGATTGGGCTCCAGTCCAAGATCAACTCGTCAAACTGATGCAAGGTGGTGACAGAGTTCCAGGCAAGTCTTCTTCTCCACAGTTTGTTGTGAATGTATTTCTTGTCTGTGGTTCTCTTGAGTCACATACTTAACAAGAATATCAGAACTGTTCACAGTTCGCATTATGCGATTTAATTACATGACCTCCTTCACGTTTCAACGCAGTTACAACGGACTTTACTCCTTTGTTGTGCATTCCTTTCCAGTTCCTTCTTCATTTGTCTTTTTATTATTTATTTCAGGTTATATTGATTCAAACCAAAGGACATTTATCGAGAACCCTCGGACTACCGAACATTGAATGGAGCCCTTTTTTCCAGCAATTCCATACCGACAATCAATACCAATCTGTAATCCTCTTATTTGCCTGCATTTCATCCATAGCTTTCTATGGGCTGGCGATTCCAGTGCTTGTCTAGATACTTCTAAAATATTGTGAAGGTCCCTGCCTCCACCACACATGCAATGCGTGCCTGGTCCCAACTCCTCTCTTCCTCACGTCCTCCAAATGTCATACTCTTTTAATTCAACTTATGATTGCTCATATTGAATACTTCTGCAAAGTGAAAAAATCCTGATTTCCATTCTGTCTGTGTCCCAGACAGTTTCCATTCTTCTATCAAATCCCTGTCGGTCTCCTTCGCTACAAACAAAAAAATATATGCAGCCTATCCTTGAAGTCCTCCAAACTAGGCAACACTAAAGTGAATATCCTCCGTACGCTCTCCAGTGCAATAAGGTATTCCTATAATTTGGCCACCAGAACTGTTAACTGTACTCCAACTGCGGCGTAACTATTGTTTTATGAAATTACCCTGTCTTATGTATGCAAATATCCCTTATCTCTATATCATCATTTTGTTCTCTGAGCTGATAGCTCTAGGTCCACATGTAGACAAAAAAATCTCTGTTCCTCATTGCACTGTACGGCGCTACCATTAATTGTATATCCCCTACCCTGACAATCCTCCCAAAATGAATCACAACCAACTTTTCAAGATTAAATGCCATCAGCCATCAGCCATAAACCCCTCCATCTCACGGAATGGACGATATAATACTGCAAACTATGTCGACCCACTATCAACAATCCTACCAATTATTGTGTTATACCTTTTTTTAAAAAAAAGAAACGATACCTACAGTGTTCAGATCGAATTCCGTAATGCACCTCAAAAGAAACGCCCCACAACCAATCCCTATGGTACTCCACTGGTCAAAGGCGACATCCTGCTGAATCCCATCTGCACTCTTCCCAGTGCAATCACTTCCTTCCTCTGGTGTGACAACTAGAACGGCACACAAGATTCCAGAGCAACACTCAAAAAGCTGGAGGAACTCAGCGGGTCAGGCAGCATCCATAGAGGGAAATGGACGATCGACGTTTCGGGTCAAGACCCTTCATCTGGACTGCATACATTCCAGCTTTGACTACCCAATGCTTTGTAAATTGTATGAAGGCTTCCCTGCTCTTATACCCAGTGTCCTTGCTAACGAAGTTAGTCTTCCGAATGCTACTGCCTTCAATTCCTCAATTATGTCAAGAGCCCTATTACTTCTGCTACGTCCAATCCATATCATAGACTCCTCCCAATTACTGCACGTCACACTTGTTTGGATTAAATTCTACCTGGCAATCCTCTATCGAACCCTGTAACCTGCGACTTTTCTTTTCATATCCATTAAAGCTCCTATGAAGTCATGCCGCACACAGAAGCAGTCCCTTCGCCCCACCACGTCAACGTACACCATTAATGCCTATCTGCTCCTATTCAATTTACAAGCACTTGTTTCTGCAGCCTTCTATGCCTTGGCGATTTATGTGTTTGAACAGGTCATTCCCAAACATTTTCAACATGTCTTTTCTGTTGCCTATTCAAGAACTATGTTCCATATTCCAAACATCCTCCGAGTGTAGAATTTCATCCTCATTCCATTTCACACTAACCCGTGCTATTTTGTATTAGAACCACTGCAACGTGGATGTATTTCTTCTTGATATCATAGAAAATAGAACTATACAGCACAGGAACAGGCCCTTCAGCCCACAACGTTGTGCTGAACTAATTAAATTAGTAATCAAATGCCCAACAAAACGAACCCTTCTGCCTACTCTATGCCCATATCCCTCCATTTCCTGTACAATAATCTGCCAATCTAAGAGCCTTTTGATCGCTTATATCGTAGCTGACTCCATCACCAACTATGGCAGCGCATTACAGGTACCTTTCACTCTCTTTGTGAAAAACCTGCCCCGCACAACTCCTCTGAACTTACCCCCTCTCACTTTAAATGCATGCCCTCTGAAATGAGACATTTCAACCCTGGGAAAAAGATACCTGCTGTATACGCTGTCGAGGCCTGGCAAAGTCTTATAATTCTCTATCACATCTCTCCTCAACCTCGCCGCTACATAGAAAAAAAACAAAGTTTGTCCAACCTCTCCTTGTAGCACATGCCCTCTAATCCAGGCAGCATCCTAGTAAACCTCGTCTGCAACATCTCCAAAGCCTCCACATCCTTCTGAGAATTGAATACAATACTCCAGATGCTGCCTAGCATAACTTCCCAACTCTTGAAATCAGTTCCTCGACTAGTAAAGGCAAGCATGACATACGCCTTCTTTATCACCCTAACAACCTGTGTAGCCACTTTCATGGAGCTATGTACTTGGACTACAAGATCCTTCTGCACATCAACACTGTTAAGGCCCTGCCATGAAGAGTGTACGGTCACTTTACATTTGATCCCCATGTAACTTTGTGAAGATATCGGCCAAGCTCAGGCAAATGCGACCAGCTGATATAGGCAGTTTGGTAGGCATGGACCAGTTGAGCCAAGAGACTGTTTTCCGTGCTTTATGACTCTATACATTGACTGGATTTTTTGTTTGTTTTATAGAGCATAACAGATGGATGGGATGAGGTGGGTTGTAGCTATCACTTTGGACTTTCAGAGGACTTACAATTATGTCCCACATATAGAAAAATGTGTGTAAATTTCAAGAATATGGGATATTAGCGAGAAAGTACTGATGTGGATGGTGAACTGGCCGGCAAACAAAATATAGGGGGGGGGGGGTCATTTCCGAGTGACAGGCAGTAACAAGTGTACCGAATTGACTGCAACAATTCACACTGTATGTCAATAATTTAGAAGATTGAAACAAAAACAACATATCCGTGTTTGCGGGCGATTCGAAGCTGAGAGTTCGAGATATGAAAAGGATGCAGAAACACTGTAGTGTGATCTGGACATCTAAGTACGTGGTCCAATGTTAGGCGTATGCAGCATACTATGGATAAGTGTGTGGTTATGCATTTCCATGGCAAAACCAGCAATAGAGGTTGATATCCGTGGAGGTACATTGGGGTGGGATGGTAGTATCGAGGCATGGGTGTCCTTTAGTACGACCCGCTGGGTTTCTGTATGCAAGTACATCAAAGAGTCAGGATATCATTTGGTATTTTCCCTTTATTTTACGTGTTCTATGAAAGGGTGGGGCCATATTGGCACGTGTGCGTCAGTGGCAGTAATATCGCAGTTTTCCCAGACGCAGTGCAGAGACACGAGAACAAAACGCTGTTTTCAGTCATTTCCTCCCAGTGCGTGTGGACGTTGCACTACCGGATCTGATCTCTGCGGTACCTCAGCTTCTCCAGAAGTCTCTCCTTAACAACCCTGCTTCGAGCGGACACTTTCAAAACATAAACAAGGAAAAAAATGAAACTGTGATCGTAAAACCATTGCTATTTATTAGTACAGCCGTTCAAACAGTTGTTCCGAGGGACAGTTGAACTGAAACTGATACCCATGTTGAACGTTTCATTCTCTGTTCGGCGATTTGCAGCATTTGACCCGACCACGGCGAATTCCACCTTCCAACCATGTCGCTGGTGCAGGTTTGAAGCAACGGCCTGTAGGTCACAAATGGCAATTCTGCTAGATCATTTTATTTACAAATTCAGTGATCATTCGGAAATTTTTGGAAAAAATATTGCGTGATTTGGAGGTAGACATAAATCCTGAGCCGAATAGACTCCTTCAACTGCTGTCCCTTGATATATTACCTGACAATGATTCAACAAGCGGAGTGCATAGAAGGGTCAGTACTTGTGGAGTGTTTGCATTTCATAAAGCTGTGTGGGAATAGTCTGCTGCATTAAGCACGTGCCGTGTAGCGGATTGACATGTAAGGATGTATAAATAACTGGATAACCAAGGGAGAGGATGAATAGGGAAACGTGTCAATTCGGGTTTGCAAAGCATTATCATTGATGTGCAACAGGGATAAGCGCTGAGACCTCGTCTGTTTATAATACACAGTATGCTAATGACCGTGAAGTACAGTGCAACCACTCCTTTCCTGCCTGCAAGGATAGATGGGAAAGCTAATCTTCCGCACAGGGAAACAAACAGTTCAAGGGACTTAGCAGAATGTTAGTGGACGGAGTCGAACGTGCGAAAGTGTGAGCCGATTAGTTTTGGTAGGAATGCAAGTGGCGGAAGGTATTGTCTAAATGATGAGAAACTGCAGGAGGCACCGGATGGTTCTGCGCAGGTCAGTGAGTAATTAAGATGCGAATGAAATGTGGCGTTTGTTTTAAAGGATAAATGCATGGAGGTTTGGAAATATTGCACAGGAAGCTCCTGAAAACACAACTGGATGGATCCCTCAAAGGCTCAGTGAAGAAGGAAATATTTTGAGGCAGTTCAGAGAAAGTTGGCTGGGTTGATTCATAGTCTCTGTTAAGTCTTGTAATTGCAGCAGGTTTTCCTTTGAAATAACATAAACACATGAACAATGCCGTTCCATGACGTGTGAGGGCATTTTTAAGGAGCAATATATTCCGTTAATTTGTCGTATTATAACTTTTCCCACTTCTTCACTTGTTCTGTCATCGAATCCCTACAAAATGACCAAATTCAAAACATGTTTACTTTTCACCCTGTATACATTTGTCTACGTTATAATAACAAAATTCCAACCACCAATCGAGTTGTTAATTTACCTTGGATTATCTGCAAAGGGTATTATTCAAGAATATATAACATAATCATTTGGTCGATTGTATTTGCCCAAACACTTCACTTCGATTTCTGTCATTCGCATCCCTCCTATTGGAAAGTGACCTGATTTCAGTAAATTCCTGCACATTTCTCTGTCAACTATATGGCTAAGCAAAAGAAAACAAAATTCCAATTACCGATTCCATTTCTACTTCACCAGTGATCATCTCCGATTGTGTACTGTGAGTGTCGGGGAAAGGTTGTACATGCAGTTCCAATCCTCATTCATTCACTGCCCTTTGTGGGACGCAACAGGGACCTGAACGCTTGGTCCCTGTTTTCCATCCGCACTGCGGATAATTGCATCATCTCTGAGTCAACTCAATTCTGCGCATGTCGATAAACTGCTCATGCGCTTCCATGGCCGGTCCCTGGCTCTCAGCACAAACACGCATGTGACAGAAGGACGAGAGCATCGGGATTTGACACGTTTCTGTTAAAGTCTCCAGACTTCCTGACAGTCCCACCCAACATCAGCCAAATATTGAAAACAAAATGGACCGAACTGAACAGAGAGGAGATTGAAAACAACCTACTACAATCGCTGCCATAGAAGGATGTGGAAGTATATATATACACACACACATAAGTGCATGCACACACAAATCTTCACCCACCGACAAGACGAGGCTTTCGACCTGCCTCTGTGAGCGGCTGAGTCAGCAGGAACTTCAAGAAACAATCAGAAAGACGTGCCTTGTTTTCTGCACTGTTCCCCGTTCAGGATTAAAGAGGCGGAGTAGGAGATTTCAAATCCGTTGGGAGACCGTATTGCATTCATACTGAGCCGGGTTATGCCATGAGTTGGCATGTATGGTTTGGTGATGGTGTCTGCGGGGCGGGGACATTGTGATCGATTTGCTGCAGGAGGCGCCCGTCAGTCTGACTATTCCTCATTGTCTCAAAAACGGCGATCAGTTGCCATCTAGCGTAGTAGCAACAAAAGTGTGGCTTCATGGATTAACCCATCATACTGACCCCAGGCAGTGAGAGAGACGCACGTCAGACTTCCCGACACCTCTTCTTCCCCACGGTATTCACGTGCAAGTGCTTCATGCCCTGGGTCACGGGTTCTTGGATCATATCATTAACATCAGAATTATTCACAGTTGACAGCATAGAATTTAATAACACGACTTACCTCGCATTTCATTGTTAGAAACGTCGTTAGTCAGGCGTTGTGAAAGCCATTTCAGTACTTTAAGGATTGTTTGTCTTTCTTCGTTCATTTGTTTCCAAACCTCATTTGGATGACAAGTGTGATTCTAACTAAACTACAGTGGCATAAAGAGCCAAAGAGTTACAGAGTATAGAAACGGGTTTTTGTCTCACCAGGTCATTCCGATAATCAAATATCCATCTGTGCTCATCCAGCCAACAAGCCCTTGGTCCGATGCTTTCTATGGGTTGGTGACTTCGGAGCTCGTCTGTATGCTTCTTAAATGTTGTGAGATCCTCTGCTTCCAACACCACTTCAGGTATTACGTTCCACGTAATAATGTCGCTCTTCCTCACATCCCTCTCATCCTTTCACCTCAGATGCATTCACTTAGATAAGCCAACGCCCTCTCTTATTGAACACTTCTGCCAATGATAATTTTTTCCCCATGTCCTCCTTTCCTGTGCTCTCCATTGTTTCCAATACATCCAACGAATCCTTTTCACCCTCCTCCGTTACAATGAAAACAAATGCTGCTTCTCTCTTCTTTCCTCATAAAAGAATCGTCCCAACCCGGGGATAATCTCGTAAATCTAGTCTGCACCCTCTCCGTGCAATCGTGCCCCATAGTGTGGCGAACGTGATTTGTTTACTGTACTCCAATTGTGGAGCCAACGTTTTATGAAATTACCCGTATAATGAATGAAATTATGGTTGTTTCGCCAGTTTATCCACCTGTGCTGATATCTAGTATCTCATGCTCTCCAGTATCAGCACCTCTGTAATGGTGAAATCGTTCCATCATCACAACCCTGTGTCTTCCATAATGTTCCAGACCTCTTCAGACATCTCCTTAGCCTCCTTGGTTATAAATAAAACTAACTCAGTTCTTCATGCTATCTGCAAACTCACCAACCATACCTCGTACAATGAAATGGAAATCTTTATCGTATTTGGTGGAAGGCTGTTTTGGTGATTAGAAGCCTGTGACTAGTGACGTAGGACAAGACTACGGACTGGAACTGACTCTTCCTTATGTGTATTAAAAATCGATTGCAAACATCGAGGATATATTTTCTAAGTTTGCAGATGACGCGATATTTGGTTGCGCTGTTAATGATGTGAAGGGTAGATTTAGGCTACAGAAAGATAAGTATCAGTTGGTAAGTTCGCTAGAAGAATGGCACATGCAATGTTTTCCTGGTGAATGTAGACTAAGCATTTTGGAAGGTCACAGGATAAAACATACATCATGAATGTTTGAGCTCTTGTGAGCATGGTAGAACAAAGGGTTCTTGGCGTAAAAGTCCACACATCGCTTAAGGAAACAATATATTTGGACAGGGAAGAGTAGCATGTACGCAGATGCTTGTCTTCTTTAGGCGGGACATAGATTTTAATAACATGGAAGTCTTGGAATAAATTTATTTCAGCCACAGTTGGAGTTCTCTGTGCAGTTTGGGGCCTCATGTATAGGAAAGGCTGGTACTTGAAAGAAAGATCATGAATAAACCCTGATTAGTGGGAATAGTATAGATTAGTTGGCATGGATATAGTGGGCCGAAGGGCCTATTTCTGTTGTGCATACCTCAATTACTCCACGAATATATGTTGTTACCCTGGGCTGTCGTCTCTGAACCTGGTCTGTAAAAAAAAGTTATCACTGGGCCCTAATTATCTTTAGACGTGTACGAGAAATAATTAATGCGGTAATTATTTCCCCACCACCCCAACGTTCGGTATACTCTGCGACACAACACCACAAGAATATAGCAGCTGTAACAGGCCACTCGGCACTTCAACCTAGCCCCGCTGTTCAGTAAGATCATAGCTGATCTCTGCTGACATCCGCTACCCTGATCAGCTATCAGGAGTCGAATGCTGGATGAACTAACCCCACAGTTTCAAGAGGCACATGACGGGAACACAATGGATTCTAAAATTATGGATATGATGTCGGAAGTGTGGCCAAGAGGAAAGTACATTATAAAATCTGTAATAGCAGAACACTTACAATAGAATGTCAGGTCAGTCAAAGTCAACTTGATTTACGAAAGGGGAATCGTGAATGACAAACCCACTGCAATTTAACAAACGCTCTGGATTTTTTGAGTATTTGCGAATATAATAGTCGAAGGAGATCAAGTGATTGTGGTGACTTCGGTCTTTCAGGAGACTTTTGATTGCGTCGCACACAAGTGAGAAACGTTAAGAAATAAATGACATTGGAGTGGCGGTGAATTACTTTTACGAATAGACAAATGAAATTGAGATAGGAACCGTCGAGTAGGAAGTAAAAATGGATCAGGACTTAATATGGTTAGGAAAGAAATCCATATTTCTTCCTCCCCAGTCTCTGTCCATACTGGGAAGTAAGAACACTAAAAATGTGTATTGTTCCAAGTTAGGGGGTGACCAGAGGGGTGCCGAACAGAAGAGTGCCTTGAACACAAATATTACAATATATATCAATAGAATCGTGAGTCATTGGTCTTACAACACGGAAATGTGCCCTACGACCTACCACATCAATGCCTTCCCCATCAATACCAATCTTATTCGTTTACATTAGGACGGTGTCCTTCTGTACTTTGCCCACGTAATTGTTTCTCGAAATTAGAGTTCCAGTTATCAGCCACTGTGTAAAAATACCTTTGCCCTCAAATTTAATTTAAAACTAATTTGTCTCATTTTAATAATATTCCAACTTCTTTTGGATATTCCTACTATGGGGAAAATACTGAATATACAACATTGACCAGTTGGCAGGAGTGGTAGTAGAGGGTTGTATTTTTTTCAGATTAAAAGACTGTGTCCAGGGATCCGTGCTGAGTCTTCTGTTCTTTGTTATTTATGAAAACGATTTTGAAACGATTTATGAAGACTGCATTTGGAATGATTCCTGAGTTTGCAAACGACACCAATATCGGTGCGTAGTGTAGAGTGAATAATTGTCCGACGTTCCAGCAGGATCTTGATTAACCGGGTGACTGGACAAAGGAAAGCCAGATGGCTTTTAATGAACGTGAGAAGTGATTGATGAATTTTGGGAGGGTAAACCAGGGCAGGACGTGCACAGTGAACGTCCGGGGCCTGGAGCGTATTATTGAACAAAGACCGAGAAATACAGTACACAGTTCTCTGAAAATACTGACACAGGTAGACAGGGTGGTGACGAAGACGTATGACATGCTTTTCTTCATCGGTAGAGGAATCGGATACAATAGCTGGGACGTTATCTTACAACTAAACAATTGGTAGGTGAGGCCACACTTGAAGTATTGTGTGCAGTTCTGGCCACACTTCAGAAAGGATATGATTAAGCGAGACAGTGCAGGAAGATACACCAGATTTCTCCCTGTTCAGGAGAGCTTGAAGGAGAGACTGGATAGGCTGGGACTGTATTCGCTGAAGAGGAGGAATCTGAGGGGTGACCTTGCAGAGAGGTTATAAAATTCAGAGCGGCATTGGTAGGAGAGATGGTTACAGGCATTTTCCTTGGGTAGGAATTCTTAAACTCGAGGATATAGGTTCAATTTGAGAGATGGAGACGTGTAAAGGGGGTCAGAGGGGTATTTTCCCTTGCACAGCGTGCTGGGTATATGGAAACAGCTGCAAGAGGATGTGGTCGGGCACGTACAATTACGATATTTAAAGGATGGTTGGACAAGTTTATGCAAAGGTATAGGCTAAATGCAAGTAAATAGGATTAACTAAAGTAAGCACGTTTTTCTGATTGTACGATATGGGCCGAAGGGCCTTATCCTGATTCAGTGCAGTATAGCTCTCTGACACTATGACTTGCACTGATTTCATTTATTTGCACCCTTTCGTTCACTCGGTCCTGCTTTCCTGAACGTTATAGGTGTTTCTCGTTCTCCTCATTGGTGAAGACAGGAACATATAATGCAGTTAAATGGTCTGCTATTTCTGCATTCCATCGACAGTGAGTGTGCGGCATCCAAAGAGGAATTCTTATTAGATTCTGAAGTCCTTCGTTGACCTGTGTTAGTTATATTGTTACCTGAACGGAGAGCAAAGACTGAATCGCCAAGTGTAAAATTTCTCTTTTCGAGAGCCAACATTTATTTTCGATATGAGGAAGGTTTGCGCAGCAGAACGTGTTCCGTCGAGCCTACCGAATGTTCTGTGGTTCTTTTAATATAAACCGTGCTTTCTCACTTATTCTGTGTGACATCCAACGCTCCATGTCTCAGATTGTAAAATGTTAAAAGAATGAGTTAAATGTTAACTCTGCCTGCAATGAACATTGTCAGGTATAATGAATAACATCTTTTCTCCCCTCCCCCCATGAGGCGACTGCGTCATTTACTTTGACCCATCCGCCGGTGGATCTGCCCTCCCCTCCTACCTCGCATCTGCCTATCACTATCTCTTACCTGCATGTCCCTTTCACCACCTTGTGCCCACGCTACCTCGTCTAGTTTATCCACCTATCATTGCTCTACTATCTCCCCTGTACACTGGGCTTCCCCTTTTCTTATCTTCAGTCCTGAAGAAAGGTCCTGACCCGAAATGTTGTCTGCTTGTTCTTCTCCACAGATGTTACCTTGCCTGCTGTGTTCCTCCAGCATCTTAGTGTTTTTCATCCAGATAACAGCATCTGAAGTCCTTTGTTTCTCTTGGGATTCAATAACACGATTTCTTTCGCGTTCTATCGCAGTCGCAAAGGACTGTTTTCCAGCGTTGTGCATTCATTTTCTGTGTCTTGTGCATTTATCGTTTTTATGATTCATTTTACAAATTTCAGCCGGATCGGCAGTATAATTCCAACCAAGGACAGATTCATTGAGAGCTACAAGGTAAAAGAACAGAGAAACGGGCCGGTTGGCCGGCCGTGTCCCTGCCGATAACCAGGAACCCGCCAAAACACATCCAATTTACCAGCGTTTGTTCCCTAGGATTCTGGGCAACGGATTCCAGTCCACGTCTAGCTACATTTTAAATGTTATGTGAATCTCTGCCTCCACCACCACCTTAGGCAATGCGTTCCAAATACCAACGACTGCTTTCTCACATTCCTCTAAATATCATATTCTTTTAAGTTAACATGCCTATTGTGTTAAATACTTCGGTCAAAGAGAGCAGTTTCCTAATTTCCTTCTGTTTTTGTGTTCCTTCCATGGAAATCCTCTAGGTCTACTCCACAATAAGCAAACCAAATGCAGCCTATCTGGTCTCTCCTCGTAAAAGAAACGATCCCACCAGACAACAACATATCGAATATCCTCTGCACCCTCTCCAGTGCAATAACGTATTCCTGTAGTGTGGCGACCAGAGCTGTACACAGTACTCCAGTTATGACTTAACCAATATTTTCTGAATGCATGCATTCCATCTGGTTCGCTTGCTATTTTATCCATCTGTCTGCCACGTTTAGGGTATTTGTACATGGAGATCCCTCTGTTTCTCAGAGCATTCTATGGCTCTACCATTGACTGTATACATCATAGACTTATACTCCACCCAAAGTGCATCACGCACTACTTTTCAAGATTAAATTCCGTCAGCCATTGTTATGCACGTTTCAAGAATTGACCAATACAATTCTGCAACGTTCGCCTACTTATTCAGTGTCAGCAACCCCACCGATATCCTGTCATCCCTGAACTTACTTAAGTTCCCTGGCCTCCCCTCCACACCAAAGACCCACTCTTCCCGCCCCTCACCCCTCCCTTTGGCCTTTCTTTTTTCATCATATGACACCGATTCCTCTTTATCTATCTCCTCTCCCTCTCTCGCCGTCGCACCGTTCCTTATTTACCCTCTTCATCTCCCATCACACTACTTCGTCTTCAGAACATAGAACAGTACAGAAGAGGAACAGGCCCTTTGATTTTACATCGTGCTGACCATCATCGCTAACACCTCCACTGGCAGCGCGCTCCAGGCACCTACTTCTGTCTATGCGTAAAAATACACCCAGCACACCTCCTTTCAACGTTGCCCCTTTCATCTGAAGCCCACACCTTCTTGTGTTTGATCTCTATCCTGTTGAATCATTTGACAAATTTCTTCACTGTCTGCTACTCCAGCAACCTTTATGTCGGCTGCAAACATACGAACCAACCTATCTACCTTTTCGTCTAAGTCATTTATATTTCTCGCAAACAACAGGGTTGCCGGCACTGATCCCTGCGGAACACCATTGCTCAAGGGCCTCCAGAAAGAATAACACCCCTCCACCACTACACTCTGTCTACTACGGCAAATCTTATTTTGAATACAACTTGCGAATTCACTGTGGACCCCATCTTAATCTTCTGGATGAGCCTACCATGAAGGACATCGCAAATGCCTTACTGAGGTCCATGTAGACAACACCCGCTGCCCGACACTTATCAATCATCTTCGTCACTTCCTCAAAATCTCGGTCAAACTTCATTGCCCCCGTTGGTCTTCCTAATTCCCGGATTGAGTTCTTTTCTGCCTTCCTTATATTCCAAAAAGGACATGTCTGATGTCAGCTTACTAAACCTTATATACGCTTCCTTTTACATCTTGACTCCATTTAAAACATCTGTGGCAACAAGCATTCTGCCTGAGGATCTCATCAGGTTGAACAGCATCTGTGGGGGAAAGGAATTATCCACCTTTCGGGTCAAAATCCCGCATCAGGACTGAGAGTGGAGAGACTAGTTGGCTAGTACAAAGAGTAGAGATGTGAATGGTGGTAGAGGTGGTTGGTGGACTGAAAAGTGTTATTGCCAGGCTTATAATATAACCCCATCACAGTGATTGCACCTTCCTCGTTTTTAACTTCCACTCATATTGTCTCAGTGGACGAGCCCTCTAGCATGTCCTGTCTCAGTGCAGCTGTGACCCTCTCCTGATAAGCAGTGAAAGTCTACACCTTTTTTACTTCCTTCTCTATCGCGTCTGAAACAATCTATATTCTAGAACGCTGAGCTGCCAGTCCTGTCCTTCTCTGAACCAAGTCTCCCTGTTGGCCACATCATCATTTGTCCTATCACCAGCTCTCTCTCCCCATCACATCCTTTGGCATCCTCCCCTCTTTCTGCCACTGAAACTATCACTCCGCCACCTCGTTTCCCTCCTTGTCTCGCTGTTACTTTCCCTATCAGACCCATCTCTGCCCTTCTCTCCGTCTCTCCCCATGACGGCACATCATGTTTGTCCTCCACTGCTCACTTACACACTGTCTCTCTCTGTCTCTCTCCGTCTCTCTGTCTCTCTGTCTCTGTCTCTCCCCCTCTCTCTCCGACAGGTGGGTGATATACGATGATCAGAAATGCTGTGTCTCAAAGAAACTCTCCCGAGACCTGGGCTACATCTACTACCAAAGGGTCACAAGCTATGAATCCTCCAGCCTCCTACTAATTGTGCCGACCTTGCAGGAAGACTGACATTGTTCGGAAAGTGGGAATTGTCGAGTGTAGGGGACGGAGAGAGGGAGAGGGAAGGGAACGCGACGCCACGGGAGGCGGTGGATAGTTTGTTGATAGTAACGTTTAAGAGACATTTAGAAAGCTCGTGAGCAGACAAGGAAGGGAGGTACATAGACCATGTGTCGATAGATGGGAGTAGCTTAATCTGGTATCATGGTCGGCACAGGCATGTGAGCCCAATAAACTGTTCCTCTGCTGTATTTTCTGTGTTAACCCCGTAATTTCGCAGAGCGAGATCATGGCAACGGGTGGGCTGGAGATACGGGTTCCAAATGTCTTTCCTGTGAACTAAAATAAACAAAATCGCAAATATAATCTGAAGAAAACGATTCTAATTAGTTTTGGTGGCTAACGCAGTGTGCTATTTTGCAGAGGGTTAGCGTGCGTGCATTTCTATCTTAACGCACAGGGGCAATAATAGCATCAGCATTAAGCAGGGCGGATGCAACATATGAATAGTGGTAAATATTGATGGAGTTATGCTGGTGTGCTCTCGCCTTTGAACGTAGTTAACTGCCCAGATGTGAGAAGATAAATCCCCCTCGTAGGGACGAGTAAGGAGGGAGACGGTATAGCACGGACTGCAGATCCCATGACCTATATCCACAGGTATAACCTCAAACCACTGGAAGCAATGATAAAGTTCTTGCAATAGGTTGAAAACAAATCAAGGCCAAGGATTCGTCAGCTCGGGAGCCTGAGTGCGATGGGGGACTGTTGGGGAAATCAGGAATTCAGATATGCGCATGATGATCAAATACAAAGGGTGTCACAAAAGGAAAGTTGTTCCTGAATAAATTGACCAAGTTTTGTACCAAGTTTGTAAAGAATTGTTTGGAAGGAGAGAATAATTGACAGTGTATGTGCTGCTTGACAAAGGCCAGCACGGATACTTCAACAGAAAAGTTGTTGCCAGAAGTCGATTAGCTACGTGCATCGATTTGACTGTAGGTGAGTCCCAAACCTGAGATGCAACTTTAATTTGAAGACTTTAAAAGAACACCAGAAAACTGGAGGAACAATTGGCCACATGATCCCTTAAGCCTTTCCTGGAGATTGTTCGACTTACTGCGATTACTCTGACCCGAAGTACCCATTATTACACCAAATATTTCCTCTCCCATTTTATTCACACTCCCATGAAAACCACCAAACCCCGCCCCGACTTCTACAGACCAGGTGCAATTTACGTTCGTCAGTTCTCCTCCCAACCCACACATCTGTGAGATATGAAGGGAAACCCGGTGCTCCCAGGGAGAGCGTGCAAACTCAACTCTGAGAGCAACTGAGTGCGGAGTTGAACCTGTGATGATATATGGTCCTGATGGGACCGCAATAGTCAGTGGGAATCTGAGGAGCAGATGTGTATTCAGATGATAGATAGTTGCAAATATATCCGGGTCGTATTATTGGGATATTTCAACTTCGCCTTATTGACCAGGCCAACCATAGCAGGCCTGTTTGCAGAGCTGTAGGAGATGGGCGAGATTTCTCATGAGAATTTCTCATCTGCTTTTTGCGGTGGAGAAGATCCTGAATGCTACGCAATTCACACAAATGAATTCTGATATCTTGAACTACATAGGAATTAGCAGGCAGGAGGAATTGGCAGCTATTATGCACATCAGGTGGACAACTCCCCAGGACCTCAGGGAGTGCATCTTCCGACCCTGTGGGAAGCTAGAGAAAAAATTGCGGAGGATCTTGTAGAGACGTCCTTAGCCACAAATTAAGTTCCTGATGACAGGACAGTGGCCAATGTTTTACCGGTGTTGTAAGGAGAGCAAAGAAAAGCCAGAGAACAGCAAGCTGGCGAGTCTGACATCAGCGGTGGGTAAGTTACTGGAGGGGATCCTCAGAGACAGGATCTGCAAGCATTTGGATAGACAATTCCTGATTGGTGATAATAGGCAGGGCTCTGTACGTGGGAAATCCTGCCTGGCAACTCTTTTTTCGAAGAACGGACCAAGGGGATTGAGGAGGGAATTGCGGTGGACCTTGTTTATATGGACTTTAGCAAGGCATTTGACAAGGTTCTGTATGGAAGACAAGTCCTGAAGGTTGAATTAGATTCAGGGAGAGCCATCTAACTGGATTCATAATTGGCTTGATGGTAGGAAGCAGAGGGTGATGGTGGAAAGTTTGCTTCTCGGACTTGAGGTCTAGGAGTAGCGCTGTGTCACAGGGATCGGTGTGGGTCCGTTGTTGTTCACATGAATGATATGGATGAGAATGTACAGGCCAGCATTAATAAGTTAGCAAATGATACTAAAATGGATGGTATCCGAGACATTGAAGAACGTTTTCAAAAATAACAGCGGGATCTTGATCATCTGGGTAAGTAGTCCCAGGACTGTCAGAGAGAGTTCAACTAGCTGAGTGCGAGATGTTGCATTTTGGAAAGTCAAACTAGGGTAGGATTTACACTGCAAGTTGTCGGGCACTGGGAAATGGGGTGGAGCCGATGGACAGATAAGTAAAGGTACAGAGTTCGCTGAAAGTGGAATCATAGCTAGTCAGGGTGAGGAAGAAGGCATTTGGCAAACTGGCCTTCTAACAGTCAATGCATTGAGTCTAAAGGTTGGTACGTTATGTTGCAGTTGCACTAGACATGCGTGAGACCACATTTGGAGTATTGTATTCAGTGTTAGTCACTTTGCTATAAGAAAACTGTTATTAAACTGAAAACAGTGCACAAAAGATTCATAAGGATGTTGCCCAGACTTGAGGGACTGAATTATATAGAGAGAGGTTTGACAGGCTGGGACATTCTTCCTTGGGGTGCAGGATATGGAGCAATGCTCTGCTTGAGGTGTGTACAGTCATGAGGGACACAGATAGGATGAATGAGTGCAGTCTTTTTTCCAGTGAAATGAAACAAAAGAAGGAACCAAAGGGGATCTGAGGGGCAAATTATTCACACATTGGGTCGTGCGTATATGCGGCGAGTTGGCAGAATGTGGTTGAGGCAGGTAGAATGACGATATTCGACATTTGGATTAGTATATTGGCAGGAAAATTCAGAGCTATATGGACCAGACGCGAGGAAATTGGTCTAGCTTAGCTATCAACTTGCTCGGCATAGACGAGTTGAGCCAAAGGACCTGTTTCCGTGCTGTATTGCTCTATGATTCAGTGATGCTATGACCCCGTCAGTGACAAAGTGACCAATGCTATAGCATATTACATGCCACAGGATTGCTCCGCGGTGCTGGGCGTTGATACTTGGAAATATGGAGAGAAAATTTCGTTAACCTCAACTTGTTACACCTATCAGAGGATGTTTGCAGGGAAGTTTGCTGTGAAGTTTGCTATCAACTATCCCTCAACGGGAGAATTCACCGTCTACCAGCAGGCAATCTTGGATGGATATCGCATGATTAAAGTGGAAACGTGTCATGGAAAGAGACAGGAATGTGATTGTTCTGAAGTGGAAAATCAAGTTTATTGTCAAATGCACGAGTGCATGCATGCACAGGCGCAATGGAAAACTCACTTGGAGCAGCATCACGGGCACATAGCATATGAACAGCATTCACAAGAAAAACATAAATGAAACAGAAATTACACACAAAGTTTACTTGTAAACACAATTAGAATGAAATAAATCAATTTTCCTGCAAAGTGATCAAAGGGGTCATAGTTTTGCTGAACTGTAGTGATTAAGATTGTGCCGGTTGGCTCAAGAACCGAATGGTTGAATGGATGTAGCTTTCCTTGAATCTGCCGCTGTGGGTCTTCAGGCTGCCCGATGACAGCCTGCCCGATGGGTAGCAGCCAAAGATGGCATGGCCCGGACCATGGTTATCTTTGATGATTGATGCCTTCTTGAGGCAGCGTCTCTTGCAGATGCCACCAATGGTGGGGAGGGATGTGTCGTTATATATTGGACAAGAGCCCACTACCCTCTACAGCTTCGTACGTTCCTGAGCATTCGAATTGCCATACCAGAACATGATCAAACCAGTGTAAATCAAGCGAGCTCAGGAAGAGTTATGAGAATTAGGGAGGCGTATAGCCAGAATATTTTGATCTTGCAGTGTAATTGAAAGGAAATGGCTACGGACCCTTCACTGAATGATGTGGAAGAGAGAATTAAATGACATCTTAATTTTTGAGAGAGGGAGAGATACAGATAGAGAGGGGGAGAGAGAGAGAGACAGAGACAGAGAGAGGTAAATAGATAGATAGAGAGACAGACAGACAGACAGACAGACAGATAGACAGACAGACAGAGACAGAGAGAGATGGTGCCAAGTATACCAACGTGTAAAGTTAGCTATGGAATTCAGAAGTCACAGTGAAGCATCACCGTTTGAAAGATTTTCCATCATGCCTTCGGTACTGAAATTGAACATGTGCATTTCTACCTCCACACTTTCTTTTTTGGTTAGTTGTGACTATTGATCATTTTGAACCTTTGCAATTTCTGAGGCCAGCACAGATATTTCATCAGAAAATTTGTTACAGAATTCGATCAACTACTGTTGTGAGACAGATTCGAAGGGTCTCGAAGGACAAGGACTCTGAACACAGTCCTGGAGTTAAATGATTTACTTATAAAGACAAACACGGGAAAAGATAACATGGGCAACACACACATGCACACACGCGCACTGGTGATAGCGAGCGTGGGGGAATTGCAACAAGGGTAAGATGCACACACGCACACACAACGAACTGTGTACAAACGATCAAGGAAGAAACAATACAATGCCTTCCACCCCTTGACTCCGTGCAGGCACGGCTTTACGCTACCAGGAATATGCCAACTTAGATGTTCAATGCACAGCTTACCGACAAGGCATCCCTCGGAGACAAAAGAGACAGAACCAAGCATGTGGCACTCTTTATACTGCTGGAGGGCTGGGGGGTCCAGCCCAGGTAGTTCAAACAGGCCAATGGCCCGAGGCTAGTTACAAAGGTGCTTAAAGGGACGAATGGGCAAGTGTGCCCTGATGGGTCGGGTGGAGCCAAACCTTGATTGACAGTGGTGTGTCTTCCGACCAGGTAGAGGTAGGTCTGTCACGTGACAGCCACGACCTTCCACAATACGCTACTTGCATTGATTTTATTGAAGGTGCTTCTTAAACCTGAGATACAACATTAATGTGAAGATTTTTACAAGAGCACAGGAAAATTGGAGGAGCAGTTGGCCACTTGATCCCTCATGCCTGCCCTGAAGATGATTCGACTTAACTACAATCGCTCCGAACCGGAAATTCCCATTCTTACACCAGACTTTTCCTCTCCCATTTTATTCACCCCACGCTCCCATTAAAACCATCAGACTCCACCCCGATTCTATAACGCTTCTACAAATCAGGTGCAATTTACATTCGCCAATTCTCCTCCCAACCCGCAAACTGGTGGGATGTGAGAGGAAAACGGACCACCCGGCGGTCACAAGGAGAACGTGCAAAATCCACACTGAGAGCAACCATGTGCGGAATTGAACCTGCGTCGCTGGAGCTGTGAGGTTCTGCAAACTGCAGCAACGCCACCCGAAGTCCTCGATAGTTAGGGGCACAGATGGGCGTTTCTATGGCCGCAGAACAGACGTCAGGATGGTGATCTACCTCGCAGGTGCCAGGGTCAAGGCTGTCCCTTAGCGGATGTAGAACAGTCTGAAAGGGGAGGGCCAGCATGCCAGAGATGTAGACAGTGAAACAAGCGACATAGGTAGAAAAATGGATACGGTCCTGCGGAATGAATATCGGGAGTTAGGAAAGGACTCAATGGTTGCGATCTCTGTTTTACTCCCAGTGCCACTTGCTCTTAGGGCAGAAATAAAGGTATCGGCTGCATGAATGTTTGACTGAGGAGCTGGTGCAGGAGACAGGAATTCAGGTTCTTGGATTATTGTGGTGTCTTCTGGAACAGAAGCGAATTGTCAAAGAGGGAAGGGTTTCAGGTGAACTGGAGGTGGACAAATATCTTGACAGTGTGATTTACTGGTGTTACTCTGGAGGACATAAACTACCTTGGCGGGTGGGGTGATCGCACCTTATGCAGTAGTGCAGCAGATGATAAATCGGGCGTGAAGACGACGGTCAATAAGAGCAAGCTTACGAGGCAGGATAGTCTGGAGCACGGCAACGACTGCTGCTTTAAACTGCATTTATTTCAGTGCAAGATGCGTAACAGGTAAGGCGGACGAACACAGGATGCCGATTGTCTCTGGGGGATGGCATATTATAGCCATAACAGAAGCATGTCTGAGAGAAGGGCAAGACTGGCAGCTCACTGTTACAGGACTCAGCTGCCACAGGCATGACATCGGAACTGGTAAGAGAGGACTAGGAGTTGCCTTTTTGACGAGGGAGTACAAGATAAAACTGGTCAGAGGATATTCTTGGGGGAGAGTCCAGTGAGGCTATATGGATAGAAGTTAGAAATAAGGGGATGATCACTTTAATGGAACTGTATTATAGGGCTCCGATAGTTACCGGGAATCTGAGGAGCAGATGTGCAGAGAGATCGATGGCAGTTGTAAATATAACCGGGTAGTATTTGTGGGAGATTTCAACTTCCCTAACACTGACTAGGCCAACCATAGCGCAAACGGCTTGAACGGAGTGCCCAAGTATATTTCCTCAACCAATATAAAGAGGCCCCAAATGGAAAGAGGGGACATTTGTAGGGTTTGGAAAATATGAGACACGCGAATCCCTCTATGAGTGTAAAGTCTGTAGTATCCTTAAATGGGAAATCAGGAGGCCAAAAAGAGGGCATAAGATGGATCTGACAGCCGGAGTTAAGGAAAATCCCAAGAGATCTTACAGGTAGATTAGAGTAACATGGGAGGCTAGGGTGAGAAACTGCTCCCTCACAGATTACCATGGCCGTCTGTGTGTTGCGCTATAGGAGATGGGCGAGATGTATGATAAGTGTTTCTCATTTGTTTTACTGTGGAAAAGATCCTGGATGTCACACAATTGACGTAAATGAGTTTAGATATCTTGCTCCACATACGAATTATCGGGGAGGAGGAACAGGCAGCCATAAAGCACGTTTAGTTGGATAACTCCGCAATTCTAACCGAGTGCACCTTCCGACCTTCTGGGGATCCAGGAGAGAAATTGTGGAGGCTCTTGTAGCGATATAGGCGTCGCCTTCAGTCACAAATTATATTCCTGAGGACGAGACAATGGCCAAAGTTGTACCGCTGTTGAGAATGACAGCAAAGAACAGCCAGGGAACAATAGGCCGGCGAGTCTGATATCAGCGGTGGGTAAGTTACTGGAGGGGATCCTGAGAGACAGGATCTACAAGCATTTGGACAGACAATGTCTGATAGTAGATCGTATGCAGGGCTTTGTTCGTGGGAAATCCTGCCTGGTAACTCTCTTTGTCGAAGAGGTGGCCAAGAGAATCGATGAGGGGTTTGCGGTGGACGTTTATCTGTACCGACTTTAGCAAAGCCTTTGACAAGGTGCCGCTTGAAGTTTGAATTGCAAGGGATTCAGGGAGAGCCAGCTGGCTGGATTCATAATTTCCTTGATGGTAGGAAGCAGAGGGTCATGGTAGAAGGTTGTTACTCGGACTGGAATCCTATGCGTACTGCTTTGCCACGGGGATCCTTTGTTGTTTATATTTATGACATTGATGAGAATGTGCGAGGCATGATTGGTAACTTTGCAGATTATACTAAAATAGGTGGTATCCGAGACAGTAATTTAAGTTCTCAAAAATACTGTGGGATCTTAATGAGCTGGGTAAGTTCGCCCGTGATTGTCAAAAGGCGTTCAATCTAGCTGAGTGCGAGGTGTTGCATTTTGGGAAGTTAAACCAGGACAGACTTACACAGTGAATGGTAGCGCCATGGGGACTGTAGTGGAACAGATGGACCTGGAAGTACAGGTACATAGTTCGCTGAAAGTGGAATCACAGCTAGACAGGGTGGTGAAGGAGGCATTTGGCAAGCTGGCCTTCATCAGTGCATTGAGTATAAGAGTTGGGACGTTATGATGTAGTTGTACAAGACACGCGTGTGGCCATATTTGGAATACTGTACTCAGTTTTGGTCACATTGCTACAAGAAATATGTTATTAAACAAGAAAGAGTGCAGAAAGGGTTCATAGGCATGTTGCCGAGACTCCGAGGACAGAATTATAGACAGAGGTTGGACAGGTGAGAACATTTTACCTTGGATCGCAGGATAAGGAGGGTTGATATTCTTGTGGTATATACAGTCATGACGGACATAGATAGGGTGAATGTGCAGTCTTTTCCCCAGTGAAAGGAAACCAAAAATATAACCAAAAGGGATCTTAGTGGCAAGTTCTTCAAGCATTGGGTCGTGAGTTAATTGAACGAGTTGCCAGAATGTGTTTGAGGAACAAGAACGAGATTTGGCATTTGGATAAGTGTCTGGGCAGTAAATATTTTGAGCTTTATGGACCATACGCGGAGAAATGGGACGAGCTGAGGCGTCAACTTGCTCGGTATAGACGAGTTGGGCCAAAGGGCTTGTTTCCGTGCTGTATTGCTCTATGTTTCAGTGACACTATGACCCCCGTTCAGTGACAAAGTCACCAATGCCATAGTTTACTATATTCCACAGGATAGATCCGCTGTGCTAGGTCCGCCCTCAAAGGTCGCCGATAATTGTAAATACCGAGCGAAATGTCGATAACCTTAACTTGTTTCACCAGTCAGGACATATTTGCTATAATGTTTCCTCTCACCCATTCCTCAGCGGGAAAATTCATCGTCTCCCAGCAGGCAAGCAAGATGGATATCGCATGATTAATGTAGAAACTTGGCATGGAAAGAGGCAGGAATGTGATTGTTCTGAGGTTGAAGGTCGAAAGTCAAGTTTATTGTCAAATGCACGAGGGCATGTATGCACAGGCGCAATGGAAAACTCATCTGGAGCAGCAGCACAGGCACATAGCATATGAACAGCATTCACAAGAAAAACATAAAATACATATAAATTGTACACAACTTTCACAAGTAAACGCAATTAGGACAATAATATCAAATTTCGTGCAAAATGATCAAAATAGTCGCAGTTGCTAAACTTCAGTGATTCGTGTTGTGCTGCTTGGGCCAAAAACTGCATGGTTGAAGAGAAGTATCTCTTCTTGAATCTGCTGTTGTCAGGCTTCACTGACCCGATCGCAGCAGCGAAAAGATGGCAAGGCCCAGATGGTGGGGATCTTTGATGATTTAATGCATTCCTGAGGCTGCGCTTCCTGCAAATACTAGCAATGGTGCGGAGATATGTGCCTGTGATGTTTTAGGCTGAGTCCACTACTCTCTGCAGCTTCTTACCTTCCTCTGCATTCGAATTGCCGTCCCAGACCATAAAGAAACCAGTGTAAGTAAAACAGGCTCAAGGAGAGCTTTGACAATTTGGGAGGATTATAGTCAGAACATTTTGATCTTGCAATGTAATTGACAAGAAACCGCTACGTACCCTTCGTTGAATGACGTAGAAGAGGGAATTAAATGGCATCTTAATTTTTGAGAGGAGCGAGAGATAGAGAGAGAGTGAAATAGATAGATTGAGAGAGAAAGAGAGAGAGAGAGAGAGAGAGAGAGAGAGAGAGAGAGAGAGATGGTGCCAAGTATACAAATGTAAATTTAGCCATCGAATGCAGAATTCTAAGTGAAGCGTCATCATTTGAAACATCTTCAATTATGCCTTCCGGATTTAAAATGAACATGTTAATTTCTACTTCCAGGCTTTCTCTTTGTACTATTTGTTGCTTTTGATCAGCTTGAGCATGTGTAATTTCTAGATTGACCTCGTCCTTGATGTTGTGACTGACTGAACCTGAGGTACACGGAAGCTGCAACTGGGAAATATAGAAGTTGTTATTCACATGGCAGATCTTCGAGAGAGAGAATCGAAGAGAATCTCATTCTCCTGACACAATGTATTAAACTTGTTTTAAGTACAAAGATAACAGTAAATCATTGCTATAATCAATGGCTATAATCACTTACCTAACTTTAACTTTTTGAATGTGGGCAGGAAACTTTGCAGAATTACGTATTTATAAAGATAGGGCATCCCAACAAGCAGAACCCCTTTTAATATTCAGTACTGGTGTCTGATTAGAAATCTTCTGAACACAGACTCCAGGCACCAAAAATATGCCCCTATAGTTACCGTGTTGAAGGATGGCTCTCTGAATATCCGACTATCCAGAATATGTAGTGACAAAGCAGACCTGCCCTGAACTGCGCATTAAGAGACAGGAATATACCTTTGTGCTAATACAGGAGATGGCCACTTAATGCCTTCCCATATCTCATTCTGATGTTTTCAATTACCACCAATTATCATGAACATTCATCAATTTTATTCCCCTGCGTAGTTTCAATGGGACAGAATCAGAATGTCCTACACTCAATAGTTGGTTTCAATAGCCTTAATGTATCAACTGAAGTTAAATTGTGAACAGGTTTTATTTCCTGAAGATTGGTTCTCATCTTAGTTAATGCGTAATTATGCTATCCATAACTTCGTAACTCCAGAATAATCACTAATATGCTCTCCTCTTAGCCCCTGGATAGAAACCCCAGGAGGACCAAACTTCAAGGGGAATCTAATTAAGTCGGGCAGCGAAAAGGCCCTTCACTTCGGATCCCCTCCCCAATTATTTGACGACCATGTCCCGATGTGGATAGACATCTACACTATCTGTCATCCCTAACTGGCTGTCGACAAGATTTTTGCAGTGGTGGCAAGGAAACATTCCAGGCATTTGATCGCGTCTTCTTGGATACATTTGTCCTCTCGATTTTAATCAGTCTTTAAAATGAAGCTTCATTGTTCATGGCACTTTGCTTATTGCCTCATTCCCTGCTGGCCAATGCAGAAAATATTGCATTCTTATCTCCGCCCGTTCAATTTCTGATAACTGAAACTATCAGACATGGCTGTGAGCAGTTACTGTGTGGGCAAGGAGAGCCGCTGGCTAACCAAGGTGCGTCATACCGATTAATCTGAAACCAGTGTTTCCACCAACTGCCTGGTCGGGTCTGTACGCAGACACCGCCGTCATGTGCCAGCAGCACCACCTCTGGTCCTATCCATCTGGGAACGAATGCTACCTTTTCTGGCAGCTCCCTCATCATGACTTGGTCACCCGGCTGTGGGAGGATTATCTTATCTCCCTCTGGTTCTCTCTGATCAGCAATATGTTGCTACTGTTTTGCTCGGACCCTTACAATTTTAACCTGGTTCCAACGGTCCTTGACATTTCCATATATTCTCACTAAATTGTTTTTGTCGTTGTTTTCTCTGTACTTTCAATTTCTGTCGTATCGTGATCTTCTGTTGCTGTTTTTGCCCTGTGATGTTCCAACTAATTCCCTTTCTGTTCCTTACTTTCCCACATCTGGTGCGCCGTTAATTGCTGCGACCTCTGCAGGCAGCTGGACCGCTTCTAACAGTTCTTGTCTGTGTTTGGCCCCTACCCATGGGAGATCCTAACATGATTCACACACATTGTCCTGTCTCCGCTTATCAGGGTTGCTGTGGCCATGTTGTCTGTTCTGTGGACCATATGTGTTGTCCATGATTCATCCACGTCATCTCTCCCTTTCCTGAGTCTATGATAGCGCCTCTGTCTCCAGGAAAGTACCCTCATTATTTGGACGTACCCAAACATCTACAGGAAGCTACACTCTTTCCATGTCAAAAACATGAGGATCACTTCTCTCTGCCCTCATTGTTTTCCCTCCCCGCACTGGTAATGTAAATAACCTCTCCAGCCGTGGGCAAGGGTAGATCAGTTATCGATACTGATCACCTTGTGACCACAAATATATCGCATTGCTGGATCCTAATAACCCTTTTGTCTACATGTGTGTGTGACCAGTACTGGCAATGGAGGCTGCTGCCAGCCGTTTATCTGACCTGGATGGTGTCTTCACTAGCTCTGTGATCTGGTCAGCAGTCAGATCGGACGGAGTGGGCGCTGCTGTGGTTTTTGCCCGTTTTGGTCGGTGACTCTCAGACTTTCCTCCCTTATTGGGGCATCGCCTCCAGCCATGGTCCGACAGGCCACAGCTGTAACATATTATTCCCTTTACGCTTCTATGTCATCTGTAGCTGTCCCTCGCTAAGTGTCGCTGGCACACAAAGCAAGTCTTATGCCCTCGCAGCAGATACATTCACTGCAGCCACCTAACAAACTCTCTTCACCATCCTCTGGTCTATCTCTCCGACCAATGATATTATTGAGGCGGAGGTTCATCGCACAGCTATCCCCAAGTCTAAAACTTTCTGGTGGGCTGAGCTAAGTCTTTCCTTCAGCATTTTCAGGTAGACTGGATCATCCCTCCCCGGATTCTCCAACCCTGAGTATTCCTCATAAGCTCGATATTTACGTTCAGCATAAACCATAGCGAGTCATCGGGTTTCCGAACAACTGACATTATCATTCCCCAATTACACTCACCTCCCCCAGTCGCTGCCTCACATCCTCCTTTAAGTTGCGATATCTCTCCTCTTAACTGGCATTCCCGCCAGTCTCCCATGTAACATGCCGCACCCCTTGGGCCATACTGTCATGCATATTCCTCGGGCATTTGGCTTTAACTGACACATGGGTGTATTTTGTGAATTTCAATCATTTCTTCCAGCTTGCGCTAGAATTCTACATTCTCTCAAGCAACTTTAAGTGAGAGCAGTTCAGACAAATTGCTCTGCTTCTCATCGCGGTGAAAGGGTTATGGATTGTATTAATCATTGTCTGGCTGGGGTCATCAGGATTCTGGACTTGCTGTTGTCTGACCTCAATAGGTGCCATCCCAACAGATATGTCTGGGTATAACTTCTCCCTCAAATATGTCCATACTAATTCCCATATTAAGCAAAGTATAATGGATGGATAAAAATTAAACGGCACATACTTAAAACCCGAGAACATGTACTCTGAGATCGCCTACTTCTGTTCTACTGAACGCAATGGCTTTTTTATTCCCTTTCATAGAACACTCTGTTACCCCAAAGATTCAAAATTATTCTTATTACACCCAAACACACTCACAAACAAGTGCACTGCTGTACTGTCTCCCGAACAGGTATACCCGCACCTCTCAGGAGTTCCGAACGGTCAGTAACCAACTTTCACAACTGGTGACCCTGCCATACCAAACAACCCAACACCGTCTAATTGCTGGCCCCTTACACAAGCACACACACACACCACACTTTTATGTCTTTCCGCTGTGTTCTTTGATAGTTCGTGACCCCGTGGTCGTTGGTCTGAACAGATCTAAGGATGCGTGCGACATTAAGATACTCACTCCTTTTGACTGCTGGGGTCGCAGGCCCCGTAGTGTCACAGATACATCCTGGACGAACCCCCAGATGGTGCGATTAACTAAAACTGAGCCACACGGAAGCGGTAAATGTGAAATGTAAAAATTACACAGCAGATGTTCTGGAGAATTAAGCGATAAAACGCACCTGTCCTGAACAGTCCTAAGTGTTAACGCAGACGACATTGTTGGGGAAAATGTTAGAGGATGAAAATCAATCTCGAAATAACAATCGCAGCAGGAATAAATATCACCACAAAATAATATCAACTCTGACATTATGTTCCAGAAAATGATGTGATTCGTCAGACTGATGAAACTCCCCGTAATAATACACAACCTCACATCATAAAAATAACTCAGAACCTGCCACACGTTACCACCTCAGGCCATTTAGCTTCCCAAACAGTAAAATCATATGCATGAAGAGATGTGTTTATCAGCAAATTAGCTGAAACGTAGAAGCACAGCCCCACAGTTCAGGGTCATCAGATACAGAGGCAATCAGACGGGGCAAGGAGAAAAGACAAATAAAACAATTCAACGTAACGAAGACATTCAGAGCATACAGATTAATGCAGCAAATGTATTCAGCAACTCTGGCTCAAATTGCCTCATGTAGCTCCAGCCAGACGGGCCCAGAAAACGACTCTAGTTCTAAAGCACTTCAGGCTGATTTCGACAGCGGCAATAATATGACTTCAGGAATACATAAAATTCCAACAATATAGCGGCTCGTACGGAACACGTTCTCTAAGATCGGACAAAAGCTTAGGCCCAGAAGGACATCAAACTCAGACAGCACAGCACAATTACTAACCTCCCCCTAATAAACCGTGACGCTAGTACAGTACCACACAGAAATCAATACAATCTCTTATGGCCAAATAACATACGTTTCAGATAAATATATTAATAAATTAATAAATTCAAAATAAAATAAATCATTCCAACACATCGGACATGATGTTCTCTAGACAAGTACAACATCTCAGGCCCATACACCACTGTACATATAACACTATAAATAATGCGTTTTCGTATGTAGAATGCAGAAATAGCTTCATAAGTATAATGGCAATCCTGTTATAGTATATAACGTCCTGCACAATTCTAATACAAAAGAGAACCCCTCATAATAACGAACGCCGCAAGGACAACTGCCACGGCAAACTGGTCACGTTCAGAAGCACAGCCTCATAAATCAGGATTATTGGACGAAATCAAACGAAATAATAAACGCCCATACCATTGAGAATAAATTTAACATAGACGCACCTGTCTCATAAAGCACCTTGCAATAACACAACGCCTCATGCACTTAATCTGTCTCCAAATACATCAGCCAGCTAGCATAGGACGACCATGCAATGCAATGCCACAAAATAAAGCATCTCGTGCACGTACCTCCACTTCATTCAGCACTCAGACCGAAGAAGCAGCACGAAATAATACTCCTCCAAATATTTCCAGATGCCTTCAAATAGTGGAGCAGCCAGACTGCACAAAACAAGGAAGGAGGCAATTTCTCCCAAAGTAACAGAACATGGCGTTTCCTTCAAGTCGCTCAGAACAATTAGACCCCTGATGAAAAGGCAGGTAGCACATTGAAGTATTCGAAATTATTTCAGATCCCCGGATTTATATGCTCTGTTGGCGCGGGAAGCGTGGCGACTCTTGCGGGCTGCCCCCAGAACACTCTATGCAAAGATGCATTTCACTGAGTGCTTCGATGTACATGTGACTAATAAATACCTTGATCATTAATCTTTAATCTGCTCAAACATACCAAGCTTCAAGGACTCCTTCACTAATGGGACGAGCAAAGAAAGTTAACCAAACAAAGAACTTAATGGAATAGAGCAAGACCGGGCTACAAAATAACGCCACATAACGGGGAATCAGACACCGGAAATCAGACACCGGGAATCAGAACCCAGGAATCGGACACAGGGAATCAGACCCCGGGAATCAGACACCTGGAATCAGACCCCGGGAATCAGACCCCGGGAATCTTGACCGCGGGAACTAAACCGCCATCAACAAGGTCGGTATCACATTGTTCGGAACTCAGAGAGAACGACTCGTTATTCCGACAAGTAAAAGCCTTTCTACTGTCTCCGAGCCACAAGTCTGGAGCGCGGACAAGTACAACTCCACTAACACTCGAAAAACTTGGCACCAACTGTTGTGTCTGTGATCTGAGGCTGTGGACAGAATGCGTCCTGTCTCACAAATTTGATTGAGGTTTTTTTTCAGGAAATGACGAATATGATTGACAGGAATAAGGCAGTAGATCTTGTCCATATACGTACGTGTGTTACGTCCACGCAACATAGACTGTTCTCCAGTCAGGTTGCACAGCCCTCTCTCCTGCGCTGAGACAAAGGTGATTCTTAGGCAGGATTTACTCGCATTTGGAAAAAAAACACATGGACATCAGGAAAAGTTTCTGCGGGGACGTCCTGACTTACAAATTTGATTTTTTTTCAGGAAGTAACAATTATGATCGCCGAGGGTGGGCCGGTGGATGTTGTCTCCATGGATTGCAGCATCGTCTTTGACAAAGTTCCTCTTGGTAGGCTGGTCCAGAAATTTGTCATATGGGATCCACGGCGAGTTTTTAAATTGGATCCAACATTGGCTTGTTAAGCAGAAGGCAAGAGGGTAGTGCTGGAGAGGTGTTCCTCCGACTGGAGGTCAGAGACCAGTGATATTCTCCAGGGCTCAGTACTGAGATCTCTTGGACAAAAACGTAACTAGGCTGATTAGTTAATTTGCAGACGACGCAAGATTTGGCGACGTTGTAGCGAGTAAGAAAGGTTGTCAAATAATGCAGCAGGTTACAGATTAGTTGGAAACGTGGGCGGAGAAATGGCGGGTAAGAGTTTAATCCGGACAAGTGTGATATGTTTCAGTTTGGGAGGTGAAATGTAAGTCAAATGTATGCAGTGAATGGCAGGGCCTTTGGGATCTTGGGTCCAAATCCATAGCTCCCTGTGAAAGTGGCAACACGGTGGTAAAGAAAGCCTACTGTATTCTTGGCTTTATCAGTCGGGGCGTTGAGTACCGAAGTTGGCAAGTCATGTTGCAGCTGAGGAAGACATTGACGAGGTCACATTTTGATTACTGTGTGCAGCTCTGATCGCTGCACTACAGGGCGGACGTGGGGGCTTTAGAGAGGGCGCAGAAGAGGGTCACCAGGATGCTGCCTGGATTAGAGGGCATGTCCTATAAGGAGAGAATGGACAAACTTGGATTGTTTCCTCTGGAGCGTCGGAGGCTGAGGGGCGAGCCGATAGAGGAATGTGAAGTTATGTGAAGCAGAGATAGTCTTTTTCCAAAGGTTTCAATGACGAATACTAGAAGACACAGCTTTAAGGTGAGAGAGGTGATGTGTAATGCGGATTTGCGAGGCAACTTTTATTTAAGTAGAGTGCGCAAGGTACCTGGAATGCACTGTCAGGGGAGCTGGTAGAAAAGCAGATAGGAAAACAGCATTTAAGAGACATTTTTGGCTACTGGTCTTTATCGCTGTGGTCAGTTTTTTCTTCGGAGCTGTTTACATTAACACAGTGAGTTTCGTGGACGTCACTTCTATGTGCCCTGTTATCATTGTTATCATCCTACGTAGCCAGGGGTTGTTGTCTGGTTCACCGTCAATTTCATCTTTGATCGATTTTTCACCACTCGTTGCCGGAAACTGACAACAAAATACTGCACCGGGAAAACTGCGGCTGCGGTTCCAGCAACAATCGGCGTTCTGCTCTCTCTGTCAGAAACATTCGTCTTTATGTAGATCTGTTCCCATAAGGATCATCGACGATGTACCATTGGAATGTATAACGAAGCGAAGTTTTACACTGAACTCGGGTGGATAGGATTTGACTGGCTCGATACCGGTGTTAATTCCGCTCTTCCCTTTCACTGTAATTCTGCTGCACAACGCTCTGACAGTCGTGTCTGTAAGGGATCCGAGCAAGGCGGAGAACAGTAGTGACCCACCGCTGGCGATCTATCCTTTTATTCCTCACCCTCTCCAGCCGTTTCATACTGTTGTATATTTTATCAGAAAGTAGCAACTGAAGATTTATGGAAATATTCTCGATTTATTGTTCATTACGTCAGAATATTACTGCAAATTTTTCAGCTGTTGCACGAACACGTTTATTTACGCAGGGATTCAGTCAATGTTCAGGGAGTAGATTGAGAGTGCAGCGATAGACCACTTCAGTCAGTGCTTCGGTCCATTTATAAAACCTCCCACTTGGTGCAGCCGAGAGGTGGCGACAGTGTCTCCAGTCCGGCTGCAGCTCCTGACATGAACTGCCTCTGCTACAAGGTGTCGCTGCTGTGCCGGTCCCGGGACAGGCTTCGGGAACACCAACAGATCACTATGGATGCACCCGATCGGCAGTCGTTCCAGCCAATTCCTCGGGACTTCCAGCAAAGCAACAGGGTGGTTATCCTCTACTCACACTCCCGGGAACGATTACCCTTAACGATTCATCGTCGAGAAAACTAACGCTTTACCCACAGTCCCAGGTGGATTGACTTTCTCCCAACAATCCGCCGTAGCATTTACCCTCTCCCCATAATGCCAGGTGTATTGACGGTGTTCCCATAATCCTAGGAGCGTTAAACTTCCCTCCACAATCCCCTGTATGACCAAACTTTTCTGTTATTATTTCCTGCAGGAAGAGAAATTATTCTTGGGGTTCCCCTTATGCCTCAAGTCCTTGCTTATTGATTTGTTTCCACTCCCAAAGTAAAAACGATCACCCCTTTCCTTCACCTGACTGTCAAAGACAGCATCAGACGCATTCCGAGCCCTGGTGCCCTGCCACCTAATCCAAATCCTCTTTTAATGTGATTTCCTTCAGGCCGCATCAGCCGGCTCAGTGCAGTCAGAGCTCCACATATTCTACTGCTGGCCGAACCCGTGTGTGTCCCTGTGCTACTCCCACCCTCTCGCTCTTTGTGTTTCATTCTGCAGCACTGAGACCGCATTTTTCCCGAGCTTCGTTCTGTTTCAATGTTTAATTATTCGACAACGTTCACCGTCGTTATTTCTCTAAAAACTCCGTGATCCTTGACCGCGAACTACCATTTCCACATTCTTTCATCTTTAAAAGTTGGTATACAATTGCTGATAAATTCTCTCCACGGAAGTGCCAGGGAATGAGACAGTGTACACACCTACCCTTGGCATTCAATGACATCACCATGGCCCATTCCCCAACATTAACTTCTTGCGGTCACCATTCTCCAGATGCTCCACTGGACCAGCGGCATTAAACCATGGCGACACCCACAGGTCAGTGTCCGTGTATCACGTGACAGGTGGCTCACTTCCTGGCACCGAAAACCTTTCCACAGAAGAGGCTGAGGACACAGTCTCCACTGGCCCGGATGTTGCAGATTCGGGAGCTCTCAAGAACATCGAAACAAACATCCTGTTGATGAGTTTCCCCTCCACCTCCGGAAACATTCACTCCTCTGGCCTCGCCACCGCCGCATAGTGACTGCAGTACGCACCATCTACAAAGTTCACGTCACTTACTCGCCCAGTCTACTCTAATCCCGTGATCTCTGATGCCAGATAAGAGAACGACAGTAGCTGACCGGGAACACCACCCGGTGTAGCCTCCCCTCCAAGTGGTGCACCACCTGACAGGAAATATAGAGTCGGGTATCAGGCACCACTGTACGTAAACCTTGGAGCTCCCCAACACCACTGTCCGTGTACCTACACGAGAAGGACCACAGTAGTTCAAGAAGAGGGCTTACCGCACTTCCTCGGGGGCAGTTAGAAATGTACGAGTGGTGCTGGCTTCAGAGCCCAAGAATAGAGAAAAATACGTGTTTTATTATTTTCCGAATCCCAGACTATTGATCCGTATATAGGAGTCTGAACCTCACCAAGGTAGTTGGGGAATTTATATTCAAGCAAGAATTTTAAACAATGCTGCCGACTGTTGGAACGGTAGGCTGTTCTAAAATGAAGACCTACAGAGGAGGAAATTTGCACATGCTGACACCGCCTGACCTCGCCGTGTCAGGACTCAAAAACCGTGGATGCCGAACTGTTCTCTCCTGACACAAACTTGCCTCAGCTGGTCGTCACACTTGGAGCTCCGCTTTACTGTCAAAGTGCTTCCAACGTTCTTATATTTTCGGTCGGTGATTACGTCGTACCTCTTATTGAGCGCTCCGGCATTTTGGACCTGCGTTCAGTCAGTGAAATGAGCAAACAGTTTAACAGTGTTGCCGTCCAGCGTGGGGCTCGAACCCACACTACTGAGGTGAAAGGTCTCCCGATCTACCTGCTGACCTAACAGGTACAATATAAAAATGTCCTGAGTTGTGGATACCATGGAACAATACAGCACAATACAGGCCCTTCGGCCCACCATGTTGTGCCGACCTTTAAACCACGCCTAATACTATCTAAATCCTTCCTCCCACATATCCCTCTATTTTAAATTCCTCCATATGCTTATCTAACAATCTCTTGAACTTGACCAACGTATCAGCTTCCACCACCACCCCAGACAGCGCATTCCATGCACCAACCACTCTCTGGGTGCAAAACCTCCCTCTGATATCGCCCTTGAACTTCCCACCCATCTTGTATTGACCATTGGTGTCCTGGGAAAGAGGCGCTGCCTGTCTACTCTATCCGTTTCTCTTAATATTTTGTATACATCTATCATGTCTCCCCTCATCCTCCTTCTCTCCAAAGAGAGAAGTCTGAGCTCCCTTAGTCCCTCCTCATAATCCATACTCTCCAAAGCAGGCAGCATCCTGGTAAATCTCCTCGGCACCCTTTCCAACCCTTCGACATCCTTCCTATAACGAAAGGACCAGAACTGGACACAGTCGTCCAAGTGTGGTCTAACCAGAGTTTTGTAAAGCTGCATCCTTACCTCACAGCTCTTAAACTTGATCCCATGACTTAAGAAAGCTTATGGGATGTTGGCATTCATAACTACCCTATCCACCTGTGAGGCAACTTTCAGGATCTGTGGATATGAACCCCCAGATCCCTCTGCTCCTCCACACTACCCAGAATCCTGCCATTAACCTTGTACTCTGCCTTGGAGTTTGTCCTTCCAAAGTGTACCACCTCACACTTCTCCAGATTGAACTCCATCTGCCACTTCTTAGCCCAGTTCTGCATCCTATCAATATCCATCTGCAATCTTCGACAGGCCTCCACACTATCCACAACACCACCGACCTTTCATATGCAAACTTGCTAACTCACCCTTCTACCCCCTCATCCAAGTCATTAATAAATATCACGAAAAGTAGAGGTCACAGAACCGATCCTTGTGGCACACCGCTAGTCACAGCCCTCCAATCTGAATGCACTCCCTCCACCACAACCCTCTGCTTTCTACAGGCAAGCCAATTCTGAATTCACACTGCCAAGCCTCCCTGGATCCCATGCCCTCTGATCTTCTGAAGAAGCCTACCATGTGGAGCCTTGTCAAACGCCTTACTAAAATCCATGTAGACCACATCTACTGCACTACCCTCATCAATCTTCCTGGTCACCTCCTCAAAGAATCCTATCAGGTTGTGAGACATGATCTTCCCTTCACAAAGCCATGCTGGCCGTCCCTAATCAGTCCATGATTCTCTAAATGCTCAGAGATCCTATCTCTTAGAATCCTTTCCAACAGCTTTCCCACCACAGATGTAAGGTTCACTGGTCTGTAATTCCCTGGACTGTCCCTACTACCTTTTTTGAATAAGGGGAAAACATTTGCCACCCTCCAATCCTCTGGTACCATTCCCGTGGACAACGAGGACTCAAAGATTCTAGCCAACGGTTCAGCAATCTCCTCCCTTGCCTCACGGAACAGTCTGGAGAATACTCTGTTAGGCCTCGGGGACTTATCTGTCCTAATATTTTCTAACAGCTCCAACACATCCTCTATCTTTATATCTACATGCTCCAGAACATTACCCTTACCAACACTGTCCTCAGCGTCATCTAGGCCCCTCTCCTTGGTGAATACTGAAGAGAAGTATTCATTGAGAACCTCACCCACTTCCACAGCTTCCAGGAACATCTTCCCACCTTTGTCTCTAATCGGTCCTACCTTTACTCTCGTCATCCTTCTGCTCTTCATGTACATGAAAAAAGCCTTGGGATTCTCCTTAATCCTACTTGCCAAGGCCTTTTCATGTCCCCTTCTTGCTCTCCTCAGCCCTTTAAGTTCCTTCCTTGCTACCCTATATTGCTTATGAACCCTGTCCGATCCTTGCTGCTTACACCTTATGTATGCTGCCTTCTTCCTCCTAACCAGATGCTCCACTCTTGTCACCCATGGTTCCTTCACCCTGCCATTCTTTCTCTGCCTCACCGGGACAAATTTAACCCTAACATCCTACAAGAGATCCCCGAACATCGACCACATCTCCATAGTACGTTTCCCTTCAAAATTGTTGTCCCAATTTACACTCTCAAGTTCTAGCCTTATAGCCTCATAATTTGCCCTTCCCCAATTAAATATCGTCCTGTCCTCTTTGCTCGTATCCTTGTCCATGACAATGCTAAAGGTTAGGGAACGGTGGTCACTGTCCCCCAAATGCTCACCCAC
Source organism: Pristis pectinata (assembly GCF_009764475.1). Taxonomy (NCBI): domain Eukaryota; kingdom Metazoa; phylum Chordata; class Chondrichthyes; order Rhinopristiformes; family Pristidae; genus Pristis; species Pristis pectinata. The sequence continues at coordinate 42,928 of NC_067419.1, forward strand.
CGAGAGATCCTTTACCTGACCTGGTTCATTACCTAATACTAGATCTAATATTGCATTCCCTCTAGTCACCCTGTCAACATACTGTGACAGGAATCCGTCCTGGACACACTTAAACTCTGCCCCGTCTAAACCTTTGGTACTAAGGAGGTGCCAATCAATATTTGGGAAGTTGAAGTCTCCCATGATAACAACCCTGCTATTCTTGTGCCTTTCCAAACTCTGCCTCCCAATCTGCTCAATATCCCTGCTACTACCAGGGGTCCTATAGAATACTCCCAGTAGAGGAACTGTTCCTCTCTTGTTCCTAACTTCCACCCATACTGACTCTAGAGAGGATCCTTCTACATTATCCACCCTTTCTGCAGCTGTAATAGTATCCCTGACCAGTAGCGCCACCCCGCCTCCTCTTCTGCCCCTCCCTATCCCTTTTAAAACACTGAAATCCAGGAATATTCAATATCCATTCCTGCCCTGGTGAGGGCCAAGTCTCCGCAAAAGCCACAATATCATAGTCCCGTGTACTTATCCAAGATCTCAGTTCATCTCCCGTATTCCTGATATTTATTTCATTTAAGTAAATGCACTTTAGCACATCCATCTTTCTGCTTTTACACCCTGTAGTCTGCTTCTCCTTCCTCAAAGCCTCTCTACATAATAGATCTGACTTTTCCCCATCACCTTCTTCCATTGACCTACCCCTCTGGTTCCCATCCCCCTCGCACACCAGTTTAAACCCTCCCGAACCACCCTAGCAAACCTGCCTGAAAGGATATTGGCCCCCTCGGGTTCAGATGTAACCCGTCCTCTCTGTACACATCCCACCTTCCCCAGAAGAGATCCCAATGATTCAAAAATCTAGAAACTTCCCTCCTGCACCAACTCCTCAGCCACGCATTCATCTGCCATCTCCTCCTATTCTTACCTTCACCACCACATGGCACTGGCAGCAATCCTGAGGTTGCTACCCTTCAGGTCCTGCTCTTCCGCCTTCTGCCTAGCTCCCTAATCTCGCTTTTCAGGACCTCATCCCTCTTCCTACCTATGTCATTGGTACCAACATGCACCACGACTTCTGGCTGTTCTTCCTCCCGTTCAAGAATACTATGGACCCGATCAGAGACATTCCAGACCCTGGCACCTGGGAGGCAACATACCAACCGGGATTCATGCTCACTTGCACAGAACCTCCTGTCTGTTTCCCTGATATCGAGTCCCCTATCACTATTGCCTTTCTCTTCTCCTCCCTTCCCTTCTGAGCAGCAGGACCAGTCCCAGTGCCAGAGACCTGGCTACTGCTGCTTGATCCCTGTAGGTCATCTCCTTCAACAGCTTCCAAAGCAGAAAACCTGTTATTGAGGGGAACATACTCCAGGGTCCTCTGCTCTATCTGCCTGTTCCATTTCATTTTTTTTTCTCCCCCACAGTCACCCTTCTATCTGCCTCCTGGACCCTAGAAGTACCTGCTCTAAGGGGGGGGGGGGGTAACTGTCTTCCAATGCGCAGTATCTACATAACCCTCTCCCTCCCTGATGCTTCGCAGTGTTTGAAGCTGCAACTCCAGTTCATCAATTCTGAGCTGAAGTTCCTCCAGCACTTACTGTAGATGTGGTCACCATGCACCCCAGCAGGGTCCACTGGCTCCCACATCAAGCAGCTGCAGCACGTCACCATGTCCTCCATCTGAACTAATTCTTTCCCTACCTAGCTTTATTCTACTTAAAATTTATCACAGTAACAGGTAAACCTTACCTTTACCTACCAGCTCCCGCCCCGTCCCCGCCCTCGCCCCGTCTCCGTTTCCGTCCCCGTCCCCGCCTCGTCCCGTCCCGTCCCCGCCCCCGCCCCGTCCCGTCCCGTCCCCGCCAAAGCCCAGTCACTCTGCTCCCTCTCACCCCGCCACCCGCTGGCTGTGGATCTTTTTGAACTGTTCGCGCTACTGGCTGACGTCACGCGCCTGCGCAGTTACTCCCCGCTGTGCCCGAACCGTTCGGAGCTCCTCGGCTGATTCCGCTCGCTCGCTTCTCGCTCCCGATTGAAAACGCCGAAGACTTTCCTTCTCTTTTTAAACTGTTCATTGTGGATTAGGATCCCGTGTCTCGCTGTGTGAATACGGAAGCCATTTTCCTGATTTTTAAGTAGTACCAACTATCAAATAGCTCCAACAATCAATAGTTTTATGCACATAATTTGTTCCATTCTTAACTTAAAGCTTCCTCCAAACACTGATGCATCTCACCCACGTTCTGTATCACTCTGACACACTGTTCACGAATTTTCAGACCCACACCACATTTCAGGATGTATTTACAGGTCAGTGCCTCCTTGTCTAACATGGGACTGACTACCCTCAGCCGGTGGTCAATCCAAGTGATCTGAATAACGTGTCCATTCACTCACTTGCCTTCACATCACGACCTCCTGTCTCGGTTTTGCCTGTTCTACCCCATACCATTCTCTTCACCAAAATGTATCAACTCGCGCTTTTCTGCATAACTTGCATGAAAAAAAAACAAAAGATCTCTCGAAATGTTGCAGTCAAGCAGTTGCAGATTTATTGAGCGCACACATCATGCAATATCATTTCAAAATATCAGGTTTACAATCAAATATTCAGGAACTCAAAGGCATTCCCGGCTCTGAGCTCAGTATCCCGGCCTTTAAAACCCTTGCAGACAGTTGCAGACCAAATCTCCACCTCTCAACACCTAAGGTCTGCTCGACCCAGTCAGTCACGGAAGCTTTCTTAGGTAGTCTGGAGTTCAAGATACTTTCTTCACTTCCTGGAGACCGGGATATACCATCTTTACTTCCGAATTTTAATTTAAAAAAACGATAGATTGTCTAACACATAATTTCAGCTCTCAATAAAGGCAAAAACAAATCTTTGGTGATAAGTTGATTCAGCAAAGCCAGTATCGCCTCATTATCCCATTCTACAGCCACCGCAGATGAGTTTACTCTTCCCCAGAGGAAATCCTGTAATGAGGAGCGTCGGTGTTGTCAGTGTTTTCAGCGGCTCCCGGAAGCATCATCTCCCGGAACTGCATTCTGGAGAGGAGAAAATATGAATTACTTGAAGAGTGTGGGAGGCAAAAGAGTGGGGCTATGAGAGACAGGTTGGGGAAGAAACGGTGAGAGAAGCAGAGAGGAGAAGTTGGAACTGAAGGAAAGCGAGGGAAGAAACTGGAGGAAGGGACGGGAGAGAAGGACACGGAGACGACTGAAACAGCGGGCCATGCGGAGGGCATCGGGGAACAGAGACGGCGTCGAAGAGAGGAGGATAGGGACGGGGAGAAGGGGGAGAGGGTCGGGGAGTCTGGGGAAGAGGGGTGGGGAGACTGGGAAAAAGAGGGTCGCGGAGGAGAGATGGGGGAAGAGAGGGCCGGGGGGTGGGAATAGAGGGGCGGGGAGTGGGCGGGAGAGAGCAGGGGCAGGGAGTGGGTGTGGGAGAGAAGGTGGTGATAGGGGAAAGAGCGTGCGGGAGAGGAACGAGGAGTGGGGGAAGACAGGGGCGGGGAGTGTGGGGGAGAGAGGGGCGGGGACAGGAGGGGGTGTGAGGGGAGAGGGGAGGGGAGTGCGGGAAGGGAGGGTATTGGTACAGTGAAAAACTTGACTTGCATACCGATCGTACAGGTCAATTCATTACACAGTGCAGTTACATTGAGTTAGTACAGAGTGCATTGAGTAGGGGGAAGAGAGGGGCGGGGGGTGAGGGAAGAGAGGGGCGGGGGGTGAGGGGAGAGGGGCGGGGGGTGAGGGGAGAGAGGGGCGGGGGGGTGAGGGGAGAGGGGCGGGGGGTGAGGGGAGAGAGGGGCGGGGGTGAGGGGAGAGAGGGGCGGGGGGTGAGGGGAGAGGGGCGGGGAGTGGGGTAAGAGAGGGAGGAGGAATGGCCGGAGGAGAGAGGGGAAGGGAGGACCAGGGACGGGAAGAGGGTTAGTAAGAAGGGACAGAGATAAAGTCAGGAAGATGGGACACAGAGAGAAGTGATAGGTAGAGCAGAAATGGTACGAGATTTGCTTTATCTAGTTTGGAGATGGAGTCGGGAGGGAGCTGGTCATCTGGACAGGAAACACCAAGCAAAACTGCTACCCAGAAACTGAAACAATTTCTTCCCGTCGAGGATATTACACGGGAACAGTAGGAGGCCATTCATCCCCTCTAGGTGCTTCATATCTGAGCTTTGGGTGCTTGAGGAAGGCAGTGCCATGGCACTTTTTGAATATTTTTGAGCCTGTCAGCCCTCCTTGACCTTGTAGAACACTGATATTCACAGGGCCCTGTGTCTGGTGCCACTTCCACACTCGCCATTAGTACACAGAACGATGTGACCACTGTCTATGCTGCAAACACACAGCTGTCCACAGCAGGACTGTACATGTTCATTGGGTTTTAACTGGGGTCCTGGTGTAAGCAGTACACATGGGGAAAGTGACCAAGTGTAATGACATTTCTGACTCCAACACAGATATGAAAGATCTTGAAAAACCACAATCTGCTTGTGAATGGACTGCCTGAATCTGCCTCTGCGTATCTCTTGGTTTAGACGTTCTCTACTTGCTCCATGCCCCACAGTCACTCTGTCCCACTCTCCTCTCCTAACATAATAATACTGAGAGTGTCCTCTCAGACATTGGGGTCCATGGCGATCCCCCCAGGGCAGTGATCACCTCTGTTTCCCTGTATCCATTTAACTCATTCTCTCTCACAGATGTCCGTGAACTCTCCTGTGATTCTTTTTGCACTGAGAGGTAATTTACAAAAGCTGAGAATGTCTTTGTACTGTGTGAGGAAACTGGGGAGGATGGGTGTGCTAGGTTAATGGGGGCCTTGGGATGCAGGGAAATTATTCTTCAGTTGATGCCAGATGCACCTCACCATGTTCCCACAGAAACTCACACTCTGTCTGTTTCAGATGGAGTCTCCAGGACTGCCCCAGGTACCATTGACACACAGTTCAGTCCTGACGAACCTCCTGAATCTCAGACTAATTCCAATGGAGGTGAGAGCATTGCAGGGCACCCAATATCCAGGGAGGTTAAATCCATCCTTCGGACATGGTCTGCCACATCAGTGCTGACACTGTCATTGTGGTAACCCAGCAGGTCTGACAGAACAAGGCTTGACATATTAGTATTGAGCTTGGGTTAAATCAGTGGCTGAAACACAGAAGTATCTACTGTGGCAAAATCTCTTCGACTTCATTTTTCTTTCCATTCATGCTGTTGGACCTGCTGAATATTTCCAGAATTTTGGGGTCTTTTGTGATATTCAATGTCACCAGCAATATTGCCTCACTTTCCTTCTGTCTGCATATACTTTATTTAGATCTGTTACATTCACATTTTCCCACAATCTTCATCACAGTCACTCTTTATACCTTTCTCCAACTGTCTCCTGGTCTCTATATTTGTCTGTCGCCTGTTCTCTGTCCTGTGTGTGTGTGTGTGTGTGTGTGTGTGTGTGTGTCTGCCACCTCACTTCTGACTCTTTGCCCTCCCTGCGACCCTCTCTCACCCTTGTGTCCCCTACCCACCTGCTCTACCCCCTCTCTGCCTTCCCTCTCTGCACCCCGGCTCCTCTGCCTGCCCCCTCACGCCCCCTCTGCCCCACTCTGTATGCCCCTCACATGCACCCCCGTGTCTCTCCCTCTCATGCACACATACACTCTCATAATTTCTGTCATCCATATTTTCTCAGTCTCAGTTTTATTATTTTATTCTTTCTCTTACATGCTCTTCTTGCATTCCTTTCCTCCCCTTACTCTTTCCCATGCAACTTTTACACTACTTTTGATTCTTTCTCACACTCTCTCGCTGTCTTTCCCATAGAGCCAAACAGTAGAGAAACAGGCCCTTCAGCCCACTATGGCCATGCTGACTTTCAAGTTCCTAAATACACTCATCCCATTTACCAGTACTTACTCAGATTGTAGATCTCTGTGCCTGGGGATTCAAGTGCATGTCTAGATGATTTGTAAAATGTTGTGAATGTGTCTGCATCCACATAGCCAGTGTGTTCTGGATTTCCAACTACCCTCTGGGTGAAACAATTCTTCATCGAGTCCTCTCTGAACCTCTTATACTAAAACATATGCACTCTTGTTTTAGTCACATCTGTTATGGAACAAAAAATGTTTCTTACTGTCTACTCCATGCCCCTCATTATCTGTCAAGTTGCCCCTCAGCTCACCAGCACTCCTCTTCTGAAATTTGTCAGGCAACATCCTGGTAAATTTGTCCTTCACCTTCTCCAATCATATCCTTTCTATGGTGTGGTGAGAACACAGTTCTCCAGGTGTGGCCTGATTAATCCTTTATAAAGTGATACCATAACCTCCTTGCTGTTATATTCTATGTCAGGGCTAACGAAGGAATTATCCTGTATGTTTTCTTCACCATCTGTCGACCTGTGCTGCCACCTTCAGGGATACCTGGAAGTGTATACAGAGGTCCCTCTGTTCCTCAGTAGTCCCCAGTGCCCTACCATTCATTGTGTGTGTCCTATCCTTGCTGGTGCTACTGAATTGCATCACCTCACGCTTATCAAGATCAAATTCCTTTTGTCATTGCTCTGCCCATCTTACCAACTAACTAAATGATTAATACTCTGTTGTCTGTTTGTCTCGACATCAGTAACCACACCAATTTACATGCAATCTGCAAACTTTCTGATCATACTGATTAATATGCAAATTGTTACAAAATCACAAACAGTAAGGGTCCCAGCACTGATCTCTGTGGTCAACCATTGGTCAAATGCTTACAATTAAAGAAACATCACCCTCTGCCTCCACTTTCCAAGCCAAATTTGGATCCAGTTTACCAACTTGCCATATATCCCATTGGCTTTAATGTTTTGGACCTGCTTTCCATGTGGGACCTTGTATTTGGCCTTATTGAAGTCCATGTAGACAACATTTACCACACTGTCCTTATCCAAAAAATCTTTCCAATTGGTCAGTTGGGATTTCATGGGGATGTCCTGCGAAGACCAGTGTTGTGAATTAAGAAGGGATTGGTTAATAATCATATGGTGAATGTAGTATTGGGGAAGAATAATCCTACTATTTTTAAGTGTTTTAAAAATTTGACAGTAGATTAGTTCAAACCTGCACTAGTACCTGTTTTGTTTCAACAAAAGCAAAATACAAAAATATTGTGTCAGTACACCACATGGAATTTCCCCATTAACCAAAATCCAGTTTACTGTTCTGTGGCATCAAGGAGTCCTACAACAGGGAAACAGGACCTTTGACACGCCAAGTCCATGCCAGCCATCAATCACTCAATTACCCTCATCCTACTACATTAATCCCATTATTTGTTCTCCCTGTATTCTCATGAAGCACTGTCTTCCACCACTCACCCACACACTAGAGTCAAATTACAATGGCCAGTCCACGTGTCTTTTAGATATTGGATGTTGACCCACATGGTCACAGAGAGAATGTGTGAAACTCTGCACAGCAATCTCCTCAGGTCAGGACTGAACTTGAGTCTCTGGTGCTGTGAGGCAGCACCTGAAATGTGTCATCCTGTAAAGTAGCCAAGCTTTCTTGCATTCGTAGTTGGGGATTTCCAGAATCCATATTTGTGCCTCTTTCACCCTGGCTTTTTTCCATCTTTCCAGTTTTCTCCCACTGTCTACCTGATTCTTCCCCTTCCAATTCCTCTCCCTACTTCCCTCACACCTTCTCCCCAACCCATGTGTCTCACACTCGGTATTTACCCTCCTCCTTTCTCTCTCATCACCCCATGTTACCACCAAAACACTCTCGCCCTCATCCTTTCATCTCTCTTTCTCCACTCCCTATCTCCCTCTCTGCAACCCTTAGCTTTCTCTCATCACTGTTTATTTTTTCACTCTAACCTAAAGTGCCTTCTTCTCAACATCTCCCCTCGCTTCCCCCTCACTTTCCCCTCTCGATCTTGCCTCCTCCCCCCTTGCCACCTCACCACACCCCCCTCTCCCCCACGCTTGCCTCCTTCCCCACACCTCTCCCTGCCCTCTCTTCTGCTCTCTCTCTCTCTCTCTCTCTCTCTCTCTCTCTCTCTCTCACCCAGGAGGCTAAAGAAATTTGGCATTTCCCCGCTGACCCTCTGCAATTCTTATCGATGTACCATAGAAAGCATCTTGTCCAGATGCATTATGGCTTGGTACAGCAACTGCTCTGCCCAGGACAACAATAAATTGCAAAGTTGTGGACACAGCTCAGCACATCATGGAAACCAGCCTCCCCTCCATGGATTCCGTCTACACTTCTCGCTGCCTCGGTAAAGCAGCCAACATAATCAAAGATCGCACCCACCCCAGACATTCTATCTTCTCCCCTCTCCCATTGGGCAGAAGATACAAAAGCCTGAAAGCACGTACCACTAGGCTCAAGGGCAGCTTCTACGCCACTGTTATAAGTCATTGAACGGTCCCCTGGAAGAATAAGATGGACTCTCGACCTCACAATCTACCTCATTATGACCTTGCACCTTATTGTCTGCCTGCACTGCACATTCTCTAACTGTAACACTATATTCTGTGCACTTGTCTATGTACACTGTCTGCACTTGTCCATGTCTGTGTTTGCTTCAAAAGAGAAAGATAAGTGAGAAGAAGAGATAGTGCATTAGAGGGTATATAGATTACAGACTGGAAAATGTGGCTTACATTAGAAATAAGGGAGTGGGGAATACATCGCATGAGAGCACTCAACCTCACTGTGATCTGCTTGTTGACGTTGCCCCAGTGTGTTCAGCAGAAGTGTACCGGTGGATTAAAGTGAAGGCATCTTCGTCAGGAGACATGAGTGAGGAAGAACTGAAGGAAGCTGTGCATGCAAAGGTGAGAGATCACTGAACATCAGAAACTTTACAGGATGGGCAGAGGGAGGGAGGGACATGGTGACAGATCTTCCTCTCACTGCCTGTCCTTGCTGAGGGTCAGAGACTGTACAGGGTGGGGGAGGGAAGGATAGAGGGACATGGGGACAGATCGCCCTCTCACTGTCTGTCCCACCTGAGGGTCAGAGACTGTATGGGGTGGGGGGAGGGAGGGACATGGGGACAGATCTCCCTCTCTGTCTGTCCTCACTGAGGGTCAGAGACTGTACAGGGTGGGGAGAGTGAAGGATGGATGTGGAGACAGGTCTCCCTCTCACTGCCCTCATGGAGGGGGAAGACTCTACCGCAGGTGTGGAACCCTGTCTGACATCTCACACTCCGCTCAACACCACTCCACCCAGTCACTGTGCCCCACTTCACTCAACCCAGTCACTCCTTCCCTCTCCGCACTAGTCACTCCACCCACTCCACTCCACCCACACCACTCCACCCAGTCACTCCTCTCCACTCCACTCCACCCCACACCACCACCCTGTCACTCCTCTCCACACCACTCCACCCAGTCACTCCGCTCCACACCACTCCACCCAGTCACTCCACTCCACACCATTCCATGGTCACTCCTCTCCAGACCGCTCCACCCAGTCACTCCGCCCCATTCCACTCCACCCAGTTACTCCATCCCATTCCACTCCACCCAGTCACTCCTCTCCACACCACTCCAGCCAGTTACTCCACTCCCCACCACTCCACCCAGTCACTCTACCCTGTGTCCCATAGTCACTCTAAACCATGCTCCACTCTCCTCTCTCAACATAATAACACTGAGCATGTCCTTTCAAACATTGGGGTCCATGGTGACTCCCAGGGCAACGATCTCCTCTATTTCCCTATATCCATTTAAGTTATTCTCTCTCACAGATGTCCGTGAACTCTCCCGTGATTCTTTTTGCCATGAATCAACACTGAGAGGTAACTTACAAAAGCTGAGAGTGTACTTGTAATGTGAGAGGAAACTGGAGCAGCAGATGGAACCCCCCCCCCCCCCCCCCCCCCCACACCCAACACACATACAGCAGCAGAGTTAGGGATGGAATCTTTATCCCTGAAACATAACACCGCAGTACTTTGTCTACAGATTGATTTGTTACAGAAAACTATATTCAGATTGCAAAGGCAGAAATAGCAATTGCTGAAAATAAAAACAGAGAATGCTGGAAATAGTCAACAGGTCAGAAAAGGATAAGAGCAGACAAAGAAGGGTAAACAAAATTAACAGGGGCATAGATGGGTAGATAGTGAGAAAGGTTACCCCAGGGCAGAGGTGTCTAAAAGTACAGAGCATAAGTTTAAGTTGAGGAGCAACAAGTTTAAGGGAGAGCTGAGGAAGTTTCTTTTCAGCTAGCAATCTGCAAGGCACTGCCTAAGGGCATTGTGGTGGCAAAGATTGTCAGAACATTTAAGTACTGAGAAATAAAGGACTGCAGATGCTGGAATCTAGATGAAAAACACAATGATGCTGGAGGAACTCAGCAGGCCAGGCAGCATCTGTAGAGAAAAGTCAACTTTTCATGTCAGGACCCTTCTTCAGGACTGAAGATAGGAAAAGGGGAAGCCCAATATATAGGAGGGAAAAACAGAGCATTGACAGGTGGACAAAAGAGGGGAGGCAGGGTGGGCACAAGGTGGTGATAGGTAGATGCAGCTAAGAGATAGTGATAGGCAGGTGCAGTGGAGGAGGGGAGAGCAGATCCACCGGGGGACGGGTCAAAGGAGAGAAAGGGAAAAAAAGGGGGAAGGAGTGCAGAAAAAAAGAGAGATAGGCAAGGAAAGGGAAGAAGAGAAGAAACATGGTGGGGGGGGCGGTTGTGGAGAAGGGAGGTAGGGATTACTTAAAGAGGTAGCTCTAGGTGTCTGGGCTTGTAGAAGAGGTACCTGTGGACGTCAGTGGATTTGTAGAAGGGCGTAGCTATGGGCACTCACGTGAGCCCCAGCTATGCCTGCCTCTTCACTGGCCCAAGGGCGTAGCTATGGGCACTCGCATGGACCCCAGCTATGCCTGCCTCCTTATTGGCCCAAGGGCGTAGCTGTGGGCACTCACATGGGCCGCAGCTATGATTGCCTCTTCGTTGGCCCAAGGGCGTAGCTATGGGTACTCGCATGGGCCGCAGCTATGCCTGCCTCCTCATTGGCCCAAGGGCGTAGCTGTGGGCACTCGCAAGGGCTGCAGCTATGACTGCCTCTTCGTTGGCCCAAGGGCGTAGCTGTGGGCACTCGCATAGGCCGCAGCTATGACTGCCTCTTCACTGGCTACATTGAACAGTCTCTGTTCCAAGCCTACGCCAGCCCCATTCCTCAAACCTTTCTCCGTTATATTGACGACTGTATTGGTGCCACCTCTTGTACCTGTACGGAACTTGACAGTTTCATAAATTTCGCCACAAATTTTTACCCTGCTCTCCAATTCACTTGGACTATCTCTGACACCTCTCTCTCCTTCCTCAATCTTTCCATCTCCATCTCGTGAGATTCCTTATCCACTGACATCTTCTACAAACCCACTGACGCCCGCAGCTACCTCAGTTACAGCTCCTCCCACCGTCTCTTGCAAGGATGCTATCCTTTTTCTTAATTTCTCCACCTCCACCACATCTGCTCCTATGATGAGGCTTTCCACTCCAGAACATCTGAGATGTCCAACTTCTTTTCTAACTGGGGCTTAACCCCAACTGTGGTCAAGAGAGCTCGCACCCATATCTCTGCCATTTTCCACACCTCCACTCTCACCCCCACTCCTCCCAGACCCAACAGGGACAGGGTCCCCCTTGTCCTCACATTTCATCCCACCAGCCTATGTATCCAACACATCATTCTCTGCCACTTCTGCCATCTCCAACTGGACCCCACCACCAAGCATATCTTCTCCTCCCCACCCCTTTCTGCCTTTCACAGGGACCGCTCTCTCCACGACTCCCTCATTCACTCCTCCACCCCACCCATCCCGCTCCCACCCTGGGAACTTTCCACTGCCCCCGCCATATGTGTAACACCTGCCCCTACACCACCTTCATCACCTCCATCCAGGGACGCAAACAGTCCTTTCAGGTGAGACAGAGATTCACTTGCACCTTCCTTAATATGATCTACTGTGTTTGGTGCTCCACGTATGGCCTCCTCTACATTGGTGAGACCAAACGCAGACTAAGTGACCATTTCGCAGAACACCTGCACTCGGTCTGTAACTGCGATCTGCATCTCCCTGTTGCCAGTCACTTCAACTCCCCCTCCCACTTTATCACTGACATGTCAGTCCTCGGCCTCCTCCACTGCTGGGAGAATTCCATGCACAAACTGGAGGAACAGCACCTCATTTTCCGTCTTGGAACCTTGCAGCCTAACGGCATAAACGTTGAATTCTTCCACTAAGTAATTCCTACCCACCTTTCCCACAACCCCCTCCCCACTATGCTTCGTCTTCCCTATCCTAGCCTCCACTCTTTTGTCCACCTATCACTGCTCTGCTTTTCCCTCCTATATATTGGGATTCCCCTTTTCCTATTTTCAGTCCTGAAGGTTCCTGACCCGAAACGTTGATCACCTGCTTTTCTCCACGGAACCTTGGCCTGCTGAGTTCCTCCAGCATCATCATCTTTTTCATTTAGGTACTGAGATGAGCACAATCCAAAGTGGTTATGGGCCAAGTGGTGGAAAATAGGATTAGCGTAAATGGGTACCTGATAGGTGGAAATCTGTGGTGGGCAAGGGCCTGTTCCTATGCAGCATGCCCATGGCTCTATGAGTCCAGGCTGCATAGGTGGGGAGAGGAGAAGGGTAGGTATGTCTCTTTCTCCCACTATTCCATCCAGTTTCCCAGTATCCTCTTCACCGCTAAACCTCCGGGACTCCCTCCCTCAACAGCCTCGATTTCTGATCAGCCCTTGCCCATCTTGAAGCCTACAATCTCCCTAACCTTGCCTGGTCAGCCTAACCCCAGCATGATGATCTTGTGAAGTCCACATTTCTTGCTCCTTGCCACTTACCTCATTGAGGTCTGTAATCCTGCTGCTGTTTGTCTGAATACGCTCTGATTCACAGTGAGCACCCACACCCCACTCCCAACCCGGGGCCCAATCCCTCCGGCAGATCCCTTCAAACCACCCCACTGGCCACTTAATTCGCATGTCTGAATCCTCTGACTTCGTGGTTGATCCTTCACTGCATGGTCCCTCTTAACCAGCCTCAGTCCAAGGCTAATCATTGTCTGCTGTAGAACACTGCACCAGGGTCCTTGGAGCACACTGAAATTACTTGTCAGGTTCAGGGGGATAAATGACAAAGTAAATTGCACCCTGGTCAAATGCACATCCAGCAGGTGAATTAGAGCAAGGCATAAGTGATAAAGGGCGGCAGAAGATGGTATCTGGAGAGGAAGGTAAAGCATAGAATAAATGGAAAGAGGTGGGGAGTGGAACCAGTGGGAGGAATGTGAGGGTGATGGGCAGATGGAGAGGGTGGGGGATGGGAATGAGACAGGGACATGGGGGCCAGGTCGATCACGAGGGGAGAGAAAAGGAAAGAGGGCAAGCCATGAGCGGAAGTTGGGGAATTCAATGTTCATACCGCCAGGTTCTAGTCTGCCCAGGCAGAATATGAGACACTGTTCCTCTAATTTGCATTTAGCCTCAACTTGGCAGTTGAGGCGGGTGAAGACAGACATGTCAGTGTGGGAATGGGAAGGAAAATTAAAATGGCTAGCAACCGGGAGATCTAGATGGCCACAGTGGATGCAGCGAAGGTCTTCGGCAAAGTGCTCATCCAATTTGTATCTGGTCTAACTCATACAGATGATGCCACAACAGCAGCACCAGATGTAATAAGTAATACCAGGGGATTTGCATATGAAAGATGACCTCACCTGGAAGGGCTGTTTGGGGACCTGAATGGTGGTGAGGGAGGAGATGTAGGGGCAGGTGTTACACCTCTTGCAGTTATAGGGCAGAGTGCCTGGGGAGGGAGAGGGATGAGTCATAAAGGATGAGCGGATGAAAGAGTCACATTGAGACTGATTCCTGCCAAAAACAGAAAGAGGAAGGGAAGATGTGGCTGGTGATGGGATCCTGTAGTAGATGGCGGAAATTGCAAAGAATTATATGTTGGACGCACAGGCTAGTGGGGTGATAAGAGGATGGAATAAAGGCACAGAGACAGGAGCATTTCAGAGTGGAAACACCTCAACAGGTCATCATGCTGAAACAGTAGTTTGGAGATGGGAGGGCAGGACTATGGAAAAACATCACCCAGTATCCCTTCATCCACACTCGCACCCACATCCATATTGCTACATGCAGTTCATAACTGTCACTCCATCAATCACTCCTCTTTTAACTCATTTCCCTTAGCTGCTCACCTCTCCTCATCACAATAGATCCTTCACTCGACAATCACCAATTAATTCTTTTGCTAAAATCAACAGACACTTCCTGTACTTTACCTGTCACTATTCAGTGATCATCCCCCGAATCCGGCCGGCCTCCTGCCCAATCACAGGCTTCCCTACTGCCCTCTCTATGGCCTCACCCACGGCCATGGTCCTTCATGTAGATATTCATTTGTCTATCAAAATTCTTCTGAAATGTTGCTTGAGCATCTGCTTCTACCACTTCCCTTGGCAGCGAGTTCTTGGCACCTACCTCAACTTGTGTTAAAAAAACATGCCTTTGGCATGTTGGCACGTGATAAAATCTGGAATATCTCTGCTTCTATGTGTTATACTGTGTATCCATGGGTATTCCTCTTGTTGGCTGGGTGAAGCTTAAATAATTCTGGAACATTCCCGTTTATGGGGCGATTTTGTTAACTGATGGTGAATTTCACTTGGTCCTTACAATTGTGGTGGCGAATAGTTGAATATTATTGTTCAGTTATGGACCTATTATGTTGTGAGAAGGAATGAAAGCCAACAGCACAGCCAAATCCAGACTCTGGTTTGCCATCAACTGTCCATCTCATCCCATGTCAATGTATCCTAACAGCCCCAGTAGACCACATACATCTTGTGGCAATACTGCACTGTTTCCCATTAAGACAATCCCACACAGCAGTCTCTTAGTAACCATCACTCTGCTCTTTTCAGATCCTCTCTCACTTCCTGTCCCATTTTTTCTGTCAGTCCATGTGGGAACACCTCAACTGGTCATCAATCAGGAGCAGCAGTTCAGAGACCGGAGGGCAGGTCTATGGAGAAACCAATATCACCCAGTGTCCATTCAAGTTTTGTGGGAAAAATGTACTCCAAGCACTGATACTGAGGTACCTAGAGATAGGATAGTGGACAAATCCTCCCTTCAGGTGTATTTACCTTACATCTATGAGCTGGTACTGACACTCAACCTCTGATAACATCGGGACACAATGAGATATGGGAGAGGAAACAAGGACCAGCTCTGTGAGAAAATAGAACACAGAACTAAATGGCAGCAGATCACGCCATTAGGCATATGGAGTCTGCGCTGACCATGATGTCAATCTGAACTAATCCCATCTGACAGCACACGGTCCCTGTTCCTCCATTCCCTGCCTGTTC
Organism: Pristis pectinata; assembly: GCF_009764475.1. Lineage (NCBI taxonomy): Eukaryota > Metazoa > Chordata > Chondrichthyes > Rhinopristiformes > Pristidae > Pristis > Pristis pectinata. The sequence goes on from NC_067419.1 coordinate 58,345, forward strand.
ATTTGTCTGTCGACATTCTTTTAAAATGTTGCTAGAGCATCTGCTTCTGTCACTTTCCCTGGCAGTGACTTCCTGGCACCTGCCTCCAACTGTATAAAAAAACTTGCTTCATAAATCTCTACATTCCCCCCCATCACATTAAACGTAAGCCCTCTTGTATTTGATATACCCTGCTCTGGCTATCTACCCTACCTCAACCTATCAAACTCTATATATTCCTATCACATTGTCTTTCACCCTTCTATGCTCCAGTGAAATAACTCCAATTTTTCCCAACTTCTGCTTGAATCTAATACTGTCCTATACAAGCAACTTCCTGCTGAACTCCTCATGCACCCTCTCAAAAGCCTCCAGGTCCTGCCTTTAATGCAGTGACCAGAACTGCACACAATGTTCCAATGTGTTCCCCAATCTTCTATATTTGAAAAAAGTCATGGAATTGCAGACATTCTTTATCCGACTGTTCATGTCACTCCCATTGCCTGCATATCATATGTATTCTCTTCCCTTCCTTGCCATCCAAAATTCTTTACACAACCCTTCTCAATGTTAGATCACAATTACACTTCTTAAAACGGAAAATGCTTCAATATTGTTCCAAAGTACAGTGAACTGACATATACTGTATATTAAAAATATCATCACAATTATGAAAAAGTAAAATTCATCCAAATAATTGTGGCATACCTTACATTGAAATATAATAACAGAATATATATTAAATTCGATATTTCACAGTAGAATGATTACTATGCAGCAAATATGGCAAAGCAGACGACTAAAACTGGCTTTCCACTAACCAAACCAAATGTAAGGCATAACACTTTTAGAGAGTGTTTTTAACTGCAAGTTAATTTTGTTTGCGACCCAGTCCGACCAAACATTTGGGAGGTTGCAACATGATAAGATTTGGAAAAACACAAAATTTTAGGAAAATATCTCTGCTTCTATGTGTTATACTGTGCAACCATGGGTATACCACTTGTTGGATAAGTGAAAGTTAAATAACTCCGGAATGTTCCCATCTCTTTGGGAATACAAAACTTCAATATCAGCATTACATGTAAAGCATTTACAGAAATTACGTTCGCTTGCAAAATTTTGAACTTGCCTTCTGTACAGTTCACTCCTGCATCTTCCTGGTGAGCACAGTTGTGATTCCCCCATCCTGCGAAAGAGCACTGCGAAAGTGAAGATTCATTTCCACTGCACGAGACGTCGTCCATCCAAATGTTGCCGCTACCTTGCCCAAAGTGTGATTGTGCAAGTGCTGATGCATGGGAGCCGCAACCCAGCTGATTACAGACAACCTTGGCGTCGTTGTTATCCCATCCGTCGTCACAAACCGTCCCCCATTGTCCATTGTACCTCACCTCCACTCGTCCGGAACAGCGATCGGTGCCACCTACCAGCCTTACATCCAGTTCTGAAAAGCAGCAGAAGGTACAATTTGCACATTCAGCAAATGTCAAGATACTTTCAGATATGACTCTCAAATACTTTCTTTGCATTTGGCAATGATATCTCAGGGAATTCTCAGATCCAAAAATTTATGGGGCGATTTTCCAACGTGGTGAATATCATTTGGTCCTCACAGTTGGGTTGACAGAAAATTGAATGTAAATATTCATTTGTCGACCAATTTCGTTGTGAGCAGGAATGAAAGTCAAGAACACAACCAACAACAGACTCTGATTTCCCATCAAATGGCCATCCAATCCCGTGTCAATGTATCCTAACATCCCCAGTAGACCGCATACATCTTGCGGCAATACCAAACTGTCTCCCATTCGCACAATCCGAATCATCTGTCTCTTGGTAACCATCACACTGCCCCTTTTTTCAGATTACCTCTCACTTTCTGTACCTTTGTAATGTCATTCCACGTTCAACAGGTCATCAAGCAGTGCAGCAGATTGGAGACTGGAGGGCAGGTCTGTGGAGAAGCCAAAGTCACCCAGTATCCCTTCATCCACATATGCTCGCACGCCTATATGCTGTTCATAACTGACATTCAATCAATCGCTCCTCAGTCCTCGCAACTCATTCCCCACAGCTGCTCGTCTCTCCTCATCACAGCATATCCTCCACAATCACCAATTCACTCGTTCCTTGAAATAACATTCAGTTACATTTTATCCATCCTTCATGATCATCCGCATACTTCAGGTAGTCAATGCACAATTTCTGCTCTACCGCATCTGCCGTGCAAGCTCTCCGCACTCCTTGATCCATTCTCTCTGGCCCCTCCACACTGCCAAGGCTCTGACTTCCTCCGTGCCCACGTTCTGACCTCTTCCATGGCTGCTCTCTGCGGTCCCCCCACCAGATCTCCATCCTCCCAACTATGCGCTTCCCTGCCTCTCAACTGCCTTCTATCAGGACTCCTTACTGTGTCTTTCTTTGCCAATCCCTGCTGTTATATTCTCCCTCAGACACTCTGCAGCAATGCTCCACAGCAGGCAATAACATTCAGAGTGCGGTCCAAGCACTGATACTGAAGCCTGTACCTGGAGCCTGGAGAGTGGACAAATCCTCCAGCGACTCAGCTGTTGTTACCTTCCGTCAACGTGTTGGACCTCACCCTGAAACTCACATCAAACAGGCACACATGGAGACATGGGAAAGGAAACAATGGACCAACTCTGTGAGAACATACAACACAGAACAATACAGCACTGGAACAGGCCATGAGGGCCATAATATCTGCACCTACCGTGATGCCAGTCTAAAGTAATCCAATCTGGCAGCACAAGGACCATATTCCTCTATTCCCTGCCTCTTCATTTGCCTGTCACAATTCTTCTGAAAAGTTGCTATATCATTATCTTCTACCACTTCCCTTGGCAGGCAGTTCCACGCACCTTCTCCATTCAGTGGCAAAGATACTGCTCCGTAGATGTCCTCTATACTCTTCCTTCTCACTTTAAAACTATACAGTCCTGTTTTTGATATTCGCATCCTGCGAAATGAAATAACTGCAATCTACCCAAACAAAAGCCTCTCAAAATTGTATTCACTTCTATCAGGTCGTCCTTCAGCCTCCTGCACTCCAATAATAAAATCTATTTTGTCTAACTTCTCCTTGTAACTAACACTTTCTAAATCAGACAACAGGTGAATCCCTGATGCATCCTCTTAAAAGCCTCCACGTCCTTCCTGTAATGCGGCGACTAGAACTCCTCACAATGTTCCAACGTGCGCCCTGACTTTCTGCATATGAGAAAGGTCAAACAACTGCAATCATTCCTTACAAGAAGTTCACGCCACTTAACTTTGCTGGAACTGCCCAGATATAATATGTGTTCGCTTCAGTTGTGTGTCCCTCCAAATTCTTTGCACCACCCTTCTCTGTGTTACATCACATTTACACGTCTTAAAACTGAACTAATCCTTCGCTATTATTTCAAAGCACAGTGAATTGTGACGTATATTACAAATATCATTGCAACGATGATACAATAAAATTGACCTCAGTTATTGTCGCATACCTTACGTTGACATTACAATATATCTTAAGCTGGATATTTTACGGTAGAATGATTGCTGTGCAGAAAATAGTATAAAACAGACTACGAAAAGACTGCTTGCCACGAAAGTAACCAAATGGAAGGCGTAACACTGCTATTGGGTGTTTATGACTGCAAGTTATTTTTGCTGAGGTCACATGCACATCAATGATTTGGGAGTGTGGCGTGTGATAAAATTAGGAGCAAAACTGAATAAATTTCAGAAAAATCTCTTCCGTGTGTTTCACTGCGCGTCCATGGAGTTTGCCACTCCGGAGCTCGGTGAAGCTCAAATACTTCTGGAATATTCTCATCTGCATACTGGTACAAACCGGACAAAATCTCAGGAAGAATTTGTCCCACCATAACCATCACTGACTGGGAGGCATTACATGCTGAGTTTGTCGACAATCTCCATTTCAAACAACATAACTTACAATGACACATCGGTGCTGATTAAATTCGTTTAGTTCGACAATATGAGAGAAATCTTCATTATTAATATTACCTGTACAACATGAACACAAATTGCGTTTGCTTGTCAAACTCTGCACTTGCCTTCTGTACAGTTCACTCCTGCATCTTCCCGGTGAGCACAGTTGTGGTTCCCCCATCCTGCGAAAGAGCACTGCCAAAGTGAAGATTCATTTCCCCTGCACGAGACGTCGTCCATCCAAATGTTGCCGCTACCTTGCCCAAAGTGTGATTGTGCAAGTGCTGATGCATGGGAGCCGCAACCCAGCTGATTACAGACAACCTTGGCGTCGTTGTTATCCCATCCGTCGTCACAAACCGTCCCCCATTGTCCATTGTACTTCACCTCCACTCGTCCGGAACAGCGATCACTGCCACCTACCAGCCTTACATCCAGTTCTGAAAGGCAGCAGAAGGTACAATTTACACATCAGCATATGTCATGGTACTTTCTGATATAATTCTCGCATACTTTCTTTGCATTTGGCAATAGTATCTCAATGAATTCACAGATCCAAAAATTTATGGAGTGATTTTTGCTTACTGATGGTAAATTTCTTTTGCACCTTACAGTTGCGTTGGTGGATAATTGAATATAATTGTTCAGTGATGGACCGATTCTAGTGTGAGCAGAAGGAAAGCCTAGAACACAGCCGGCATCAGATTCTGGTTTACCATCAATTGTCCATCCCATCCTCTGTGTCAGTGTATCCTGACAGCCCCACTAGACCGCATACATCTTCTGGCAATAACGCATTCTCTCCCATTCAGACAAACCCACACATCAGTCCCTCAGTAACCATCACTATGCCCCTCTTTTCAGATCCTCTCTCACTTCCTGTCCCATTTTTCTGTCATCCCGCATTCAACAGGTCATCGAGCAGGAGCAGCAGATCGGAGACTGGAAGGCAGGTCTACGGAGAAACCAACATCACCCAGCAGTCCCTCATTGAAACATCCTCCAACACCTCTATTCCTGCACGCTGTTCATAACTGACATTCAATCAATCACTCCTCAGTCCTCCCAACTCATACGCCTCGGCTGGTCATCTCTCCTCATCACAGCACTCCACGTCAGTAATGTACTCGCTCCCTGAAATAACATACACTTCCATTTTATCCATCTTTAGTGATCATCCCCGACTCAAGGTAGCTCAAGCACAATTTCTGCTCTACCGCATCTCCCATGCCAGCTCTCCGCACTCCTTAATCACTTCTCTCTGCTCTCTCCGCACTGACCAGGATCTGACCTCCTCCATTCCCGATCCCTTGCCTCCACCCTGCCCATGCTCCTGACGCCCCCCTGCCTGCACTATGTCCTCGCGCCTGTGCCCTCTCCAGACTCCCCCATGCCATTCTCCATGCTCCCGCCTGCCCACTTTCTGGCCTCCCAACTGCCCTCTATCAGGACTCCTTACTCTGTCTTTCTTTCCCAATCCCGACTGTTATGTTCTCCCTGAGACACTCTGCCGCAATCCTCCACAGCAGGCATCAACCTGTGGGGGAAGAGTGTATCCCAAGCACTGACACCAAAACTTCTACCTGGAGCCAGGACAGTGGACAAATCCTCCCACGATTCCACTGTTGTTACCTTGTGTTCATGTGTTGGCAGTGACACTGAAACCACATTAAATAGTGAGACATGGAGATATGGAGAAACCACATTGAGACGTGGGAAAGGACCAGTGGACCAGCTCTGTCAGAACATACAACACAGAACAGTACAGCACTGGAACAGGCCATGAGGGCCATGATATCTGTACCGACCGTGATGCCAGTCAAAACTAATCCCGTCTGGCAGCACAAGGTCCATATTCCTCTATGCTCTGCCTGTTCATTCGTCTGTCAAGATTCCTCTGAAACGTTGGTATACCATTGGCTTTTACCACCTCCCCTCACAGCGAGTTCCAGGCACCGTCTCCTTCCTGTGAGGAAAAATAATGCTTCGTAGATGTCCTCTATACTCTCCCCACTCTCACATTAAACCTACACCCTCTTGGTTTTGATATTCGCATCCTGGGAAATAAAATAACTGCAATCTACCCAAGCTAAAGCCTCTCAGAATTGTACTCACTTCTATCAGGTCGACCTTCGGCCTCCTGCACTCCAATAATAAAAACAACTCTGTCTAACTTCTCCTTGTATCTAACAATTTCAAAATCAGACAACTGGTGAATCCCTGATGCATCCTCTTAAAAGCCTTCACGTCCTTCCTGTAATGCGGCGACTAGAACTCCTCACAATGTTCCAACGTGCGCCCTGACTTTCTGCATATGAAAAAAGTCAAACAACTGCAATCATTCCTTACAAGATGTTCACGTCACTTAACTTTGCTGGACCTGCCCGGATATAATAGGTGTTCGCTTCACTTGTGTGTCCCTCCAATTTCTTTACACCACCCTTCTCTGTGTTACATCACATTTACATGTCTTAAAACTGAACTAATCCTTCGCAATTATTTCAAAGCACAGTGAATTGTGACGTATATTACAAATATCATTGCAACGATGATACAATGAAATTCACCTCACTTATTGTCGCATACCTTACGTTGAAATTTTTAATATGATGATGCAATATATGTTAAGCTGGATACTTTATGGTGGAATGATTGCTGTGCAGAAAATATTATAAAACAGACTACGAAAAGACTGCTTGCCACGAAAGTAACCAAATGCAAGGCGTAACACTTCTATCGGATGTATACAACTCCAAGTTATTTTTGTTCAGGTCACCTACAGATCAATGATTTGCGAGTTTGGTGTGTGATAGAATTAGGAGCAAAACTGAATGAATTTCAGAAAAAATCTCTTCTGTGTGTTTCACTGCGCGTCCATGGGGTTTGCCTCTCCGTAGCTCGGTGAAGCTCAATTATTTCTGGAATATTCTCATCTTCGTGGTTGTACAAACAGGACAAAGTCGCAGGAAGTATTTGACCCACCATAACCATCACTGACTGGGAGGCATTACATGCTGAGTTTTTCGACAATCTCCATTTTTAACAACTCAGCTTACAGTGACACATCGGTGCTGATCAGATAAGGTTAGTTCAATAGCATGAGAGAAATCTTCATTCTTAATGTTAACCTTTAAAACATGAACACAAATTGTGTTTGCTTGTAAAACTCTGCACTTGCCTTCCGTACAGTTCACTCCTGCATCTTCCTGGTGAGCACAGTTGTGATTCCCCCATCCTGCGAAAGAGCACTGCCAAAGTGAAGATTCATTTCCCCTGCACGAGACGTCGTCCATCCAAATGTTGCCGCTACCTTGCCCAAAGTGTGATTGTGCAAGTGCTGATGCATGGGAGCCGCAACCCAGCTGATTACAGACAACCTTGGCGTCGTTGTTATCCCATCCGTCGTCACAAACCGTCCCCCATTGTCCATTGTACCTCACCTCCACTCGTCCGGAACAGCGATCGGTGCCACCTACCAGCCTTACATCCAGTTCTGAAAAGCAGCAGAAGGTACAATTTGCACATTCAGCAAATGTCAAGATACTTTCAGATATGACTCTCAAATACTTTCTTTGCATTTGGCAATGATATCTCAGGGAATTCTCAGATCCAAAAATTTATGGGGCGATTTTCCAACGTGGTGAATATCATTTGGTCCTCACAGTTGGGTTGACAGAAAATTGAATGTAAATATTCATTTGTCGACCAATTTCGTTGTGAGCAGGAATGAAAGTCAAGAACACAACCAACAACAGACTCTGATTTCCCATCAAATGGCCATCCAATCCCGTGTCAATGTATCCTAACATCCCCAGTAGACCGCATACATCTTGCGGCAATACCAAACTGTCTCCCATTCGCACAATCCGAATCATCTGTCTCTTGGTAACCATCACACTGCCCCTTTTTTCAGATTACCTCTCACTTTCTGTACCTTTGTAATGTCATTCCACGTTCAACAGGTCATCAAGCAGTGCAGCAGATTGGAGACTGGAGGGCAGGTCTGTGGAGAAGCCAAAGTCACCCAGTATCCCTTCATCCACATATGCTCGCACGCCTATATGCTGTTCATAACTGACATTCAATCAATCGCTCCTCAGTCCTCGCAACTCATTCCCCACAGCTGCTCGTCTCTCCTCATCACAGCATATCCTCCACAATCACCAATTCACTCGTTCCTTGAAATAACATTCAGTTACATTTTATCCATCCTTCATGATCATCCGCATACTTCAGGTAGTCAATGCACAATTTCTGCTCTACCGCATCTGCCGTGCAAGCTCTCCGCACTCCTTGATCCATTCTCTCTGGCCCCTCCACACTGCCAAGGCTCTGACTTCCTCCGTGCCCACGTTCTGACCTCTTCCATGGCTGCTCTCTGCGGTCCCCCCACCAGATCTCCATCCTCCCAACTATGCGCTTCCCTGCCTCTCAACTGCCTTCTATCAGGACTCCTTACTGTGTCTTTCTTTGCCAATCCCTGCTGTTATATTCTCCCTCAGACACTCTGCAGCAATGCTCCACAGCAGGCAATAACATTCAGAGTGCGGTCCAAGCACTGATACTGAAGCCTGTACCTGGAGCCTGGAGAGTGGACAAATCCTCCAGCGACTCAGCTGTTGTTACCTTCCGTCAACGTGTTGGACCTCACCCTGAAACTCACATCAAACAGGCACACATGGAGACATGGGAAAGGAAACAATGGACCAACTCTGTGAGAACATACAACACAGAACAATACAGCACTGGAACAGGCCATGAGGGCCATAATATCTGCACCTACCGTGATGCCAGTCTAAAGTAATCCAATCTGGCAGCACAAGGACCATATTCCTCTATTCCCTGCCTCTTCATTTGCCTGTCACAATTCTTCTGAAAAGTTGCTATATCATTATCTTCTACCACTTCCCTTGGCAGGCAGTTCCACGCACCTTCTCCATTCAGTGGCAAAGATACTGCTCCGTAGATGTCCTCTATACTCTTCCTTCTCACTTTAAAACTATACAGTCCTGTTTTTGATATTCGCATCCTGCGAAATGAAATAACTGCAATCTACCCAAACAAAAGCCTCTCAAAATTGTATTCACTTCTATCAGGTCGTCCTTCAGCCTCCTGCACTCCAATAATAAAATCTATTTTGTCTAACTTCTCCTTGTAACTAACACTTTCTAAATCAGACAACAGGTGAATCCCTGATGCATCCTCTTAAAAGCCTCCACGTCCTTCCTGTAATGCGGCGACTAGAACTCCTCACAATGTTCCAACGTGCGCCCTGACTTTCTGCATATGAGAAAGGTCAAACAACTGCAATCATTCCTTACAAGAAGTTCACGCCACTTAACTTTGCTGGAACTGCCCAGATATAATATGTGTTCGCTTCAGTTGTGTGTCCCTCCAAATTCTTTGCACCACCCTTCTCTGTGTTACATCACATTTACACGTCTTAAAACTGAACTAATCCTTCGCTATTATTTCAAAGCACAGTGAATTGTGACGTATATTACAAATATCATTGCAACGATGATACAATAAAATTGACCTCAGTTATTGTCGCATACCTTACGTTGACATTACAATATATCTTAAGCTGGATATTTTACGGTAGAATGATTGCTGTGCAGAAAATAGTATAAAACAGACTACGAAAAGACTGCTTGCCACGAAAGTAACCAAATGGAAGGCGTAACACTGCTATTGGGTGTTTATGACTGCAAGTTATTTTTGCTGAGGTCACATGCACATCAATGATTTGGGAGTGTGGCGTGTGATAAAATTAGGAGCAAAACTGAATAAATTTCAGAAAAATCTCTTCCGTGTGTTTCACTGCGCGTCCATGGAGTTTGCCACTCCGGAGCTCGGTGAAGCTCAAATACTTCTGGAATATTCTCATCTGCATACTGGTACAAACCGGACAAAATCTCAGGAAGAATTTGTCCCACCATAACCATCACTGACTGGGAGGCATTACATGCTGAGTTTGTCGACAATCTCCATTTCAAACAACATAACTTACAATGACACATCGGTGCTGATTAAATTCGTTTAGTTCGACAATATGAGAGAAATCTTCATTATTAATATTACCTGTACAACATGAACACAAATTGCGTTTGCTTGTCAAACTCTGCACTTGCCTTCTGTACAGTTCACTCCTGCATCTTCCCGGTGAGCACAGTTGTGGTTCCCCCATCCTGCGAAAGAGCACTGCCAAAGTGAAGATTCATTTCCCCTGCACGAGACGTCGTCCATCCAAATGTTGCCGCTACCTTGCCCAAAGTGTGATTGTGCAAGTGCTGATGCATGGGAGCCGCAACCCAGCTGATTACAGACAACCTTGGCGTCGTTGTTATCCCATCCGTCGTCACAAACCGTCCCCCATTGTCCATTGTACTTCACCTCCACTCGTCCGGAACAGCGATCACTGCCACCTACCAGCCTTACATCCAGTTCTGAAAGGCAGCAGAAGGTACAATTTACACATCAGCATATGTCATGGTACTTTCTGATATAATTCTCGCATACTTTCTTTGCATTTGGCAATAGTATCTCAATGAATTCACAGATCCAAAAATTTATGGAGTGATTTTTGCTTACTGATGGTAAATTTCTTTTGCACCTTACAGTTGCGTTGGTGGATAATTGAATATAATTGTTCAGTGATGGACCGATTCTAGTGTGAGCAGAAGGAAAGCCTAGAACACAGCCGGCATCAGATTCTGGTTTACCATCAATTGTCCATCCCATCCTCTGTGTCAGTGTATCCTGACAGCCCCACTAGACCGCATACATCTTCTGGCAATAACGCATTCTCTCCCATTCAGACAAACCCACACATCAGTCCCTCAGTAACCATCACTATGCCCCTCTTTTCAGATCCTCTCTCACTTCCTGTCCCATTTTTCTGTCATCCCGCATTCAACAGGTCATCGAGCAGGAGCAGCAGATCGGAGACTGGAAGGCAGGTCTACGGAGAAACCAACATCACCCAGCAGTCCCTCATTGAAACATCCTCCAACACCTCTATTCCTGCACGCTGTTCATAACTGACATTCAATCAATCACTCCTCAGTCCTCCCAACTCATACGCCTCGGCTGGTCATCTCTCCTCATCACAGCACTCCACGTCAGTAATGTACTCGCTCCCTGAAATAACATACACTTCCATTTTATCCATCTTTAGTGATCATCCCCGACTCAAGGTAGCTCAAGCACAATTTCTGCTCTACCGCATCTCCCATGCCAGCTCTCCGCACTCCTTAATCACTTCTCTCTGCTCTCTCCGCACTGACCAGGATCTGACCTCCTCCATTCCCGATCCCTTGCCTCCACCCTGCCCATGCTCCTGACGCCCCCCTGCCTGCACTATGTCCTCGCGCCTGTGCCCTCTCCAGACTCCCCCATGCCATTCTCCATGCTCCCGCCTGCCCACTTTCTGGCCTCCCAACTGCCCTCTATCAGGACTCCTTACTCTGTCTTTCTTTCCCAATCCCGACTGTTATGTTCTCCCTGAGACACTCTGCCGCAATCCTCCACAGCAGGCATCAACCTGTGGGGGAAGAGTGTATCCCAAGCACTGACACCAAAACTTCTACCTGGAGCCAGGACAGTGGACAAATCCTCCCACGATTCCACTGTTGTTACCTTGTGTTCATGTGTTGGCAGTGACACTGAAACCACATTAAATAGTGAGACATGGAGATATGGAGAAACCACATTGAGACGTGGGAAAGGACCAGTGGACCAGCTCTGTCAGAACATACAACACAGAACAGTACAGCACTGGAACAGGCCATGAGGGCCATGATATCTGTACCGACCGTGATGCCAGTCAAAACTAATCCCGTCTGGCAGCACAAGGTCCATATTCCTCTATGCTCTGCCTGTTCATTCGTCTGTCAAGATTCCTCTGAAACGTTGGTATACCATTGGCTTTTACCACCTCCCCTCACAGCGAGTTCCAGGCACCGTCTCCTTCCTGTGAGGAAAAATAATGCTTCGTAGATGTCCTCTATACTCTCCCCACTCTCACATTAAACCTACACCCTCTTGGTTTTGATATTCGCATCCTGGGAAATAAAATAACTGCAATCTACCCAAGCTAAAGCCTCTCAGAATTGTACTCACTTCTATCAGGTCGACCTTCGGCCTCCTGCACTCCAATAATAAAAACAACTCTGTCTAACTTCTCCTTGTATCTAACAATTTCAAAATCAGACAACTGGTGAATCCCTGATGCATCCTCTTAAAAGCCTTCACGTCCTTCCTGTAATGCGGCGACTAGAACTCCTCACAATGTTCCAACGTGCGCCCTGACTTTCTGCATATGAAAAAAGTCAAACAACTGCAATCATTCCTTACAAGATGTTCACGTCACTTAACTTTGCTGGACCTGCCCGGATATAATAGGTGTTCGCTTCACTTGTGTGTCCCTCCAATTTCTTTACACCACCCTTCTCTGTGTTACATCACATTTACATGTCTTAAAACTGAACTAATCCTTCGCAATTATTTCAAAGCACAGTGAATTGTGACGTATATTACAAATATCATTGCAACGATGATACAATGAAATTCACCTCACTTATTGTCGCATACCTTACGTTGAAATTTTTAATATGATGATGCAATATATGTTAAGCTGGATACTTTATGGTGGAATGATTGCTGTGCAGAAAATATTATAAAACAGACTACGAAAAGACTGCTTGCCACGAAAGTAACCAAATGCAAGGCGTAACACTTCTATCGGATGTATACAACTCCAAGTTATTTTTGTTCAGGTCACCTACAGATCAATGATTTGCGAGTTTGGTGTGTGATAGAATTAGGAGCAAAACTGAATGAATTTCAGAAAAAATCTCTTCTGTGTGTTTCACTGCGCGTCCATGGGGTTTGCCTCTCCGTAGCTCGGTGAAGCTCAATTATTTCTGGAATATTCTCATCTTCGTGGTTGTACAAACAGGACAAAGTCGCAGGAAGTATTTGACCCACCATAACCATCACTGACTGGGAGGCATTACATGCTGAGTTTTTCGACAATCTCCATTTTTAACAACTCAGCTTACAGTGACACATCGGTGCTGATCAGATAAGGTTAGTTCAATAGCATGAGAGAAATCTTCATTCTTAATGTTAACCTTTAAAACATGAACACAAATTGTGTTTGCTTGTAAAACTCTGCACTTGCCTTCCGTACAGTTCACTCCTGCATCTTCCTGGTGAGCACAGTTGTGATTCCCCCATCCTGCGAAAGAGCACTGCCAAAGTGAAGATTCATTTCCCCTGCACGAGACGTCGTCCATCCAAATGTTGCCGCTACCTTGCCCAAAGTGTGATTGTGCAAGTGCTGATGCATGGGAGCCGCAACCCAGCTGATTACAGACAACCTTGGCGTCGTTGTTATCCCATCCGTCGTCACAAACCGTCCCCCATTGTCCATTGTACCTCACCTCCACTCGTCCGGAACAGCGATCGGTGCCACCTACCAGCCTTACATCCAGTTCTGAAAAGCAGCAGAAGGTACAATTTGCACATTCAGCAAATGTCAAGATACTTTCAGATATGACTCTCAAATACTTTCTTTGCATTTGGCAATGATATCTCAGGGAATTCTCAGATCCAAAAATTTATGGGGCGATTTTCCAACGTGGTGAATATCATTTGGTCCTCACAGTTGGGTTGACAGAAAATTGAATGTAAATATTCATTTGTCGACCAATTTCGTTGTGAGCAGGAATGAAAGTCAAGAACACAACCAACAACAGACTCTGATTTCCCATCAAATGGCCATCCAATCCCGTGTCAATGTATCCTAACATCCCCAGTAGACCGCATACATCTTGCGGCAATACCAAACTGTCTCCCATTCGCACAATCCGAATCATCTGTCTCTTGGTAACCATCACACTGCCCCTTTTTTCAGATTACCTCTCACTTTCTGTACCTTTGTAATGTCATTCCACGTTCAACAGGTCATCAAGCAGTGCAGCAGATTGGAGACTGGAGGGCAGGTCTGTGGAGAAGCCAAAGTCACCCAGTATCCCTTCATCCACATATGCTCGCACGCCTATATGCTGTTCATAACTGACATTCAATCAATCGCTCCTCAGTCCTCGCAACTCATTCCCCACAGCTGCTCGTCTCTCCTCATCACAGCATATCCTCCACAATCACCAATTCACTCGTTCCTTGAAATAACATTCAGTTACATTTTATCCATCCTTCATGATCATCCGCATACTTCAGGTAGTCAATGCACAATTTCTGCTCTACCGCATCTGCCGTGCAAGCTCTCCGCACTCCTTGATCCATTCTCTCTGGCCCCTCCACACTGCCAAGGCTCTGACTTCCTCCGTGCCCACGTTCTGACCTCTTCCATGGCTGCTCTCTGCGGTCCCCCCACCAGATCTCCATCCTCCCAACTATGCGCTTCCCTGCCTCTCAACTGCCTTCTATCAGGACTCCTTACTGTGTCTTTCTTTGCCAATCCCTGCTGTTATATTCTCCCTCAGACACTCTGCAGCAATGCTCCACAGCAGGCAATAACATTCAGAGTGCGGTCCAAGCACTGATACTGAAGCCTGTACCTGGAGCCTGGAGAGTGGACAAATCCTCCAGCGACTCAGCTGTTGTTACCTTCCGTCAACGTGTTGGACCTCACCCTGAAACTCACATCAAACAGGCACACATGGAGACATGGGAAAGGAAACAATGGACCAACTCTGTGAGAACATACAACACAGAACAATACAGCACTGGAACAGGCCATGAGGGCCATAATATCTGCACCTACCGTGATGCCAGTCTAAAGTAATCCAATCTGGCAGCACAAGGACCATATTCCTCTATTCCCTGCCTCTTCATTTGCCTGTCACAATTCTTCTGAAAAGTTGCTATATCATTATCTTCTACCACTTCCCTTGGCAGGCAGTTCCACGCACCTTCTCCATTCAGTGGCAAAGATACTGCTCCGTAGATGTCCTCTATACTCTTCCTTCTCACTTTAAAACTATACAGTCCTGTTTTTGATATTCGCATCCTGCGAAATGAAATAACTGCAATCTACCCAAACAAAAGCCTCTCAAAATTGTATTCACTTCTATCAGGTCGTCCTTCAGCCTCCTGCACTCCAATAATAAAATCTATTTTGTCTAACTTCTCCTTGTAACTAACACTTTCTAAATCAGACAACAGGTGAATCCCTGATGCATCCTCTTAAAAGCCTCCACGTCCTTCCTGTAATGCGGCGACTAGAACTCCTCACAATGTTCCAACGTGCGCCCTGACTTTCTGCATATGAGAAAGGTCAAACAACTGCAATCATTCCTTACAAGAAGTTCACGCCACTTAACTTTGCTGGAACTGCCCAGATATAATATGTGTTCGCTTCAGTTGTGTGTCCCTCCAAATTCTTTGCACCACCCTTCTCTGTGTTACATCACATTTACACGTCTTAAAACTGAACTAATCCTTCGCTATTATTTCAAAGCACAGTGAATTGTGACGTATATTACAAATATCATTGCAACGATGATACAATAAAATTGACCTCAGTTATTGTCGCATACCTTACGTTGACATTACAATATATCTTAAGCTGGATATTTTACGGTAGAATGATTGCTGTGCAGAAAATAGTATAAAACAGACTACGAAAAGACTGCTTGCCACGAAAGTAACCAAATGGAAGGCGTAACACTGCTATTGGGTGTTTATGACTGCAAGTTATTTTTGCTGAGGTCACATGCACATCAATGATTTGGGAGTGTGGCGTGTGATAAAATTAGGAGCAAAACTGAATAAATTTCAGAAAAATCTCTTCCGTGTGTTTCACTGCGCGTCCATGGAGTTTGCCACTCCGGAGCTCGGTGAAGCTCAAATACTTCTGGAATATTCTCATCTGCATACTGGTACAAACCGGACAAAATCTCAGGAAGAATTTGTCCCACCATAACCATCACTGACTGGGAGGCATTACATGCTGAGTTTGTCGACAATCTCCATTTCAAACAACATAACTTACAATGACACATCGGTGCTGATTAAATTCGTTTAGTTCGACAATATGAGAGAAATCTTCATTATTAATATTACCTGTACAACATGAACACAAATTGCGTTTGCTTGTCAAACTCTGCACTTGCCTTCTGTACAGTTCACTCCTGCATCTTCCCGGTGAGCACAGTTGTGGTTCCCCCATCCTGCGAAAGAGCACTGCCAAAGTGAAGATTCATTTCCCCTGCACGAGACGTCGTCCATCCAAATGTTGCCGCTACCTTGCCCAAAGTGTGATTGTGCAAGTGCTGATGCATGGGAGCCGCAACCCAGCTGATTACAGACAACCTTGGCGTCGTTGTTATCCCATCCGTCGTCACAAACCGTCCCCCATTGTCCATTGTACTTCACCTCCACTCGTCCGGAACAGCGATCACTGCCACCTACCAGCCTTACATCCAGTTCTGAAAGGCAGCAGAAGGTACAATTTACACATCAGCATATGTCATGGTACTTTCTGATATAATTCTCGCATAATTTCTTTGCACTTGGCAATAATATCTCAGGGAATTCTCAGATCCAAAAACTTATGGGGCGATTTTCCAAATTGATGGTGAATTTCACTTGGTCCTCACTGTTGTGTTGACTGAAAAACAAATGTCAATGTTCAGCTGTGGACCTAGAGGACATGGCTTTAAGGTATTGGGTGGGAAGTTCAAGGCAGATGTCAGAGGGAGGTTTTTTCACCCAGAGAGTGGTTGGTGCATGGAATGCGCTGCCTGGGGTGGTTGTGGAAGCTGATACATTGGACAAGTTCAAGAGATTGTTAGATAAGCATATGGAGGAATTTAAGTTGGAGGGAAATGTGGGAGGTAGAGGTTAGATAGTCTTAGGGGTGGTTTGAAGGGCGGCACAGCATGGTGGGCCGATGGGCCTGTATTGGGATGTATTGTTCTGTGGTTCTATGGTCCTCTCCCATCTCATATTAAACCTACACCCTCTTGCTTTTGAAAATTCGCATCTTGGGAAATAAAATAACTGCAATCTACCCAAACAAAAGCCTCTCAGAATTGTATTCGCAATCTATCAGATCGTCCTTCGGCCTCTTGCACGCCAATAATAAAACCAATTTTGTCTAATTTCGTCTTGAACTAACACCTTCTAAATCAGACAACTGGTGAATCCCTGATGCATCCTCTCAAAAGCCTCCACGTCCTTCCTGTAATGCGGCGACTAGAACTCCTCACAATGTTCCAACGTACTCTCTGATTTTCTGTATATTAAAAAAGTCAAACAACTGCAATCATTCCTCAGCAGATGTTCATGTCATTTAACTTTGCTGACCTGCCCAGTATTAAAATGTGTTCGCTTCTCTTGTGTGTCCCTCCAAATTCTTTACACCACCCTTCTCTGTGTTACATCACATTTACATGTCTTAAAACTGAACTAATCCTTCATTACTATTTCAAAGCACAGTCAATTGTGATGTATATTACAAATATCATTGCAACGATGATACAATGAAATTCACCTCACTTATTGTCGCATACCTTACGTTGAAATTTTTAATATGATGATGCAATATATGTTAAGCTGGATACTTTATGGTGGAATGATTGCTGTGCAGAAAATATTATAAAACAGACTACGAAAAGGCTGCTTGCCACGAAAGTAACCAAATGAAGGCGTAACACTTCTATCGGATGTATACAACTGCAAGTTATTTTTGTTCAGGTCACCTACAGATCAATGATTTGCAAGTTTGGTGTGTGATAGAATTAGGAGCAAAACTGAATGAATTTCAGAAAAATCTCTTCTGTGTGTTTCACTGCGTGTCCATAGGGTTTGCCTCTCCGTAGCTCGGTGCAGCTCAAATAATTCTGGAATATTCTCATCTGCATGCTAGTACAAAAAGGACAGAATCGCAGTAAGTATTTGACCCATTACAACCATCACTGACTGGAACGCATTACGTGCTGAGTTTGTCGACAATCTCCATTTTTATTAACACAACTTACAGAGACTCATCCGTGCTGATTACATTCGTTTGGATCGATAACGTGAGAGAAATCTTCATTATTAATGTTACCTGTAAAACATGAACACAAATTGTGTTTGCTTGGAAAACTCTGCACTTGCCTTCCGTACAGTTCACTCCTGCATCTTCCTGGTGAGCACAGTTGTGGTTCCCCCATCCTGCGAAAGAGCACTGCCAAAGTGATGCTTCATTTCCCCTGCACGAGACATCGTCCATCCAAATGTTGCCGCTACCTTGCCCAAAGTGTGATTGTGCAAGTGCTGATGCATGGGAGCCGCAACCCAGCTGATTACAGACAACCTTGGCGTCGTTGTTATCCCATCCATCGTCACAAACCGTCCCCCATTGTCCATTGTACTTCACCTCCACTCGTCCGGAACAGCGATCACTGCCACCTACCAGCCTTACTTCCAGTTCTGAAAGGCAGCAGAAGGTACAATTTACACATCAGCATATGTCATGGTACTTTCTGATATAATTCTCGCATACTTTCTTTGCACTTGGCAATAATATCTCAGGGAATTCTCAGATCCAAAAACTTATGGGGCGATTTTCCAAACTGATGGTGAATTTCACTTGGTCCTCACTGTTGTGTTGACTGAAAAACAAATGTCAATGTTCAGCTGTGGACCTAGAGGACATGGCTTTAAGGTATTGGGTGGGAAGTTCAAGGCAGATGTCAGAGGGAGGTTTTTTCACCCAGAGAGTGGTTGGTGCATGGAATGCGCTGCCTGGGGTGGTGGTGGAAGCTGATACGTTGGACAAGTTCAAGAGATTGTTAGATAAGCATATGGAGGAATTTAAGTTGGAGGGAAATGTGGGAGGTAGAGGTTAGATAGTCTTAGGGGTGGTTTGAAGGGCGGCACAGCATGGTGGGCCGATGGGCCTGTATTGGGCTGTATTGTTCTGTGGTTCTATGGTCCTCTCCCATCTCACATTAATCCTACACCCTCTTGTTTTTGAAAATTCGCATCCTGGGAAATAATATAACTGTAATCTACCCAAACAAAAGCCTCTCAGAATTGTATTCATAATCTATCAGGTTGTCCTTCGGCCTCCTGCACGCCAATAATAAAACCAATTTTGTCGAACTTCTTCGTGCAAATAACACCTTCTAAATCAGGCAACTGGTGAATCCCTGATGCATCCTCTCAAAAGCCTCCACGTCCTTCCTGTATTGCGGCAACCAGAACTCCTCACAATGTTCCAATGTGCTCCCTGATTTTCTGCATATTAAAGAAGTCAAACAACTGCTCTCATTCCTTCCCAGATGTTCATGTCACTTCACTTTGCTGGACCTGCCCGGATATAATATGTGTTTGCTTCACTTGTGTGTCCCTCCAAATTCATTACACCACCCGTCTCTGTGTTACATCACCTTTGCACGTCTTAAAACTGAACTAATCCTTCGATACTATTTCAAAGCACAGTAAATTGTGATGTATACTACAAATATCATTGCAATGATGATACAATAAAATTGACCTCAGTTTTTGTCGCATACATTATGTTGAAATTTTTAATATGATGATGCAATATATATTAAGCTGGATATTTTATGATAGAATGATTGCTGTGCAGAAAATATTATAAAACAGACTACAAATAGCCTGCTTGCCATGAAAGTAACCAAATGGAAGGCGGAACACTTCTATCGGGTGTTTATGACTGCAAGTTACTTTTGTTTAGGTTACCTGCAGATCAGTGATTTGGGAGGTTGGCGCGTGATAAAATTAGGAGCAGAACTGAATAAATTTCAGAAAAATCACTTCTGTGTGTTTCACTGTGCATCCATGGGGTTTGCCTCTCTGTAGCTCGGTGAAGCTCAGATAATTGTGGAATATTCTCATCTGCATGCTAGTACAGACAGGACAAAATCTCAGGAAGAATTTGACCCACCATAAACATCACTGACTGGGAGGCATTACATGCCGATGTTGTCGACAATCTTCATTTCTAACAAGAAAACTTACAGTGACATATCGGTGCTGATTAGATTAGATTACTTCAATAATATGAGAGATATCTTCATTATGAATTTTACATTTAAAGTATGAACACAAATTGTGTTTGCTTGTAAAACTCTGCACTTGCCTTCCGTACAGTTCACTCCTGCATCTTCCTGGTGAGCACAGTTGTGATTCCCCCATCCTGCGAAAGAGCACTGCCAAAGTGAAGATTCATTTCCCCTGCACGAGACGTCGTCCATCCAAATGTTGCCGCTACCTTGCCCAAAGTGTGATTGTGCAAGTGCTGATGCATGGGAGCCGCAACCCAGCTGATTACAGACAACCTTGGCGTCGTTGTTATCCCATCCGTCGTCACAAACCGTCCCCCATTGTCCATTGTACTTCACCTCCACTCGTCCGGAACAGTGATCACTGCCACCTACCAGCCTTACATCCAGTTCTGAAAAGCAGCAGAAGGTACTTTCAAGGTACTTTTCAATATGACTCTCGCATACTTTCTTTGCATTTGGCAATAATATCTCGGTGAATTCTGAGATTCCAATAATATCTGGGGCGATTTTGTTAACTGATGGTGAATTTCACTTGGTCCTCACAATTGTTTTGGTGAATAATGGAATATTATTGGTCAGTTATGGACCAATTTTGTTGTGAGCCGGAATGAAAGCCAAGCGCACAGCCGATTCCAGATTCTGGTTTCCCATCAACTCTCCATCCCATCCCCTGTGTCAATGTATCCTAACAACCCCAGTAGACCACACACAGCTTGTGGCAATACCACACTCTCTCCCATTCACACAATCCCACACGTCAGTTTCTTAGTAACCATCACTCTGCCCCTCTTTTCAGATACTCTCTTACTCCCTGCCCCATTCTTCTGTCAGTCCATGTGGGAACACCTAAACAGGTCATCAAGCAGGAGCAGCAGTTCAGAGTCTGCAGGGCAGGTCTATGGAGAAACCAACATCACCCAGTGTCCCTTCAAGTTTTGTGGGGAGAATGTATTCCAGGCTCTGATGCTTGTGGTACCTGGTGATAGGATAGTTGCCAAATCCTTCCTTCAGGTGTTTTTCCTTACGTCTATGTGTTGGTACTGACACTGAACCTATGACAACTTTAGGAGACATGGAGAAATGTGAGAGGAAACATAGTACCAGCTCTGTGAGAGCATAGAACACAGAACTGAACGGCACCAGATCAGGCAATTAGGCAGATGGTGTCTGCACCGACTATGATGCTGATCTGAACTAATCCCATCTGGGAGCACACGGTCCCTATTCTTCCATTGCCTGCTTGTTCATTTGCCTGTCAACATTCTTTTAAAATGTTGTTAGAGCATCTTCTTCTGTCACTTTCCCTGGCAGCGAGTTCCTGGCACCTACCTCCGCCTGTGCAAAAAAACCTGCTTCATGAATCTCTACATTTCCACCCTCACATTAAATGTAAGCCCTCCCTTACTTGATCTTCCCTGCTCTGGCTATCTACCCTTCCTCAGCCTCTCATAACTCCATATATTTCTATCACGCTGTCTTTCACCCTCCTTTGCTGCAGTATAATAAATCCAATTTTTCCCAACTTCTCCTTACATCTAATACTGTCCAATCCTGGCAACAACCTGCTGAACCCCAATGCACCCTCTCAAAAGCCTGCATGTCCTTTCTGTAATTCAGTGAACAGAACTGCACGCAATGTTCCAACATGCTCCCAGTATCCCTTCATCCACACTTCCTTCCACACATCTATTCCAGCATGCCATTCATAATTGTTGCTTTACAATCACTTCTGACTCTTCACAACTGATACTCATCAGCTGCTCATCTCTCCTCCTCACATTACATTCTTCACTCTACAATCACCAATTCACTCGTTCCCTGAAATAACATACTCCTCTATTTACCCCATCTATCACTTTTGAGTTGATTATCCCCCAACTCTGATGTCCAACCTGCCAGCTCTCCATTCTCACTCCTGTCCGCTCTCTGGCCCGCACTCCAGTCTGCCCTTGCCAGAACTCCAGCTTCCCCCTTTCCTCTTGTCAGGCCTTCACCCTGCCCCCACTCCAGTCTCCCCTTTGCCATCTCTCAGGCCTCCCTCCTAGCCCATACCTGACCTCCTCACTGGCAGCTCTCTGACCACCACTTTAACTCTTCTTTGGCCAACCCCACTGCTGGCACACTGGCCTCCCTCCCACCTGCTCTTATGGAATATATAGAAAGTAGAGGCTGTACTTTTTATTCATAATTTGCTCTGTGCTTAAGATGGCTGCTGATCTCCTTAAGATGGCCGCTGGGCCTCCTTCTTCTTCAGCTCAACTGCGGGAAACAGTGCGGGAAACATATGGCTCGTTAAAGAAATAGTTAGCCCATTCTTAGAGAGACACTTTTGATTTAGTGTAGTTCATTAAACCATGGTTAGCACATTCCTAGGAAGACACTATTGATCTGTTGTGTAGCTAAGGGTCATTAGGGTTAGTGCGACTAATGATTCTGCAGCAGTTCTGAAGCTGATAGTTTTTTTAACTGATAAGCCAGTTGCTAGCAAGTCTCAGAGGTCATAGGTTATAGGGGCACATGGTAATGTTTTATAACCATTAGCCTTGTAGCAAATAAGCCTAGTATTGTTTTATAACTGATAACTCTGCAACCTAGTACCAGGACCCCCAATGCCCATAAATAATTGGGGCACCCTGCCATTGAGTCAGGAAGTGACTGTGGTGAAAGACAAATGGTTGTGAGCTAGGAGACAATTGTGAAAGGAGGCAAATGGTATAGGATGAAACTGTGAAGATAAGAGAGAACATGATGGATTGTAACAATGTAAATAAGCTAAGAAAAAAGGTATAAAAAAGGCCCTCGAGCTTTGCTCGGGGGCAGTCAGAGCGTGACTAGTAACTGACTGTCTGACTGTCACAACTTTTCTTTGCAAATAAAAGTTTAACTTCTTGAGTAATCTTCTGCTTCTCCTGGTCATCTATCTATTGCGGGTAACCACGACACTCTCAGGCCTCCCTCCTGCATCTCTTTTTGCCAATCCATGGTGTTACGTTATCCAGGAGACAGCAATATTGTAAAGCAGACTACGAAAAGCCAGCTTGCCACGAATTTGCCACACTTGACACAAATTTGTCCCTTTCTATCACTAATTTAAAACTAATAGAAGTATGGTCATTGGTCCTAACATGCTCCTCCACTGACACAGTCATTTGTTCATGGCCATTTCCCAAGAGCATGAAATGTATAATTTGATAATGGAGTAAATGTCAAGCTGGGTATTTTACGATATGATTGCTGTGCAGAAAGTATTTTTAAGCAGACTACGAAACATCTGCTTGCCATAAAGGTTGCCAAATGTAAGGTGTGACACTTTTGTGTTTTTTAAACAGCAAATTTTCTTTGTTTCGTTCACCATCAGATCAATGATTTGCGATGTTGCATGTTAAAATCTGGAACAACTGAAAATTTTAGGAAAATATCTCTGCTTCTCTGTGTTATACTGTGCATTGATGGGTATTCCTCCTGGTGGCTACATGAAGCTAAAATAATTATGGAATATTCCCATCTCTATGGTAATACAAATAGGACAATATCGCAGGAAGAATGTGACCATCACCACCATCGCCGACTGCTGGGCATTACATGCTGATAGTGTTGACAATGTCCATTTTCAACATAACAAGTTACAATGATGGTGACTGGATTTGATCAATTAAATAATATGATGGAAATCTTCATTATTAATACCACATACAAATCATGAATGGAAATTGCATTCACTTATGAAATTGTGCACTTGCCTTCCGTACAGTTCACTCCTGCATCTTCTTGGTGAACACAATTGTGGTTCCCCCATCCTGCGAAAGAGCAATGCAGAAGGGAAGATTCATTTCCCCTACACGAGACGTCGTCCATCCAAATGTTGCCGCTACCTTGCCCAAAGTGTGATTCTGCAAGTGCTGATGCATGGGAGCCGCAACCCAGCTGATTACAAACGACCTTGGCGTCGTTGTTATCCCATCCGTCGTCACAAACTGTCCCCCATTGTCCATTGTACTTCACCTCCACTCGTCCGGAACAGTGATCGGTGCCACCCACCAGCCTTACATCCAGTTCTGAAATGCAATGGAAGTTGTAAATTACACTTAAGAAACATCATAATATTTTCTGTTGTAGGTAGGTTGATTCCTGCTTATTTTCTTTGCACTGGCAATAATATCTCAGTGAATGATCAGGTCCAAAAATTAATGGGGTGATTTTGTTAACTGATGGTGACCTTCACTTGTCCCTTACAATTGTGCTGGCAGGCAATAGATCATCAGGCTTGATAATAATTTCTGTCACAGTGAATTAATTCCAAATCCACAAACCCGCATTTTATTTTCCTCAGAAAAATTGTGAGCTGCAGGTGTTTAGTATCGTTTGTAGGATTACTGACGTGTTTTTCGTCATCGATATTATTATGTGCAATTGTGATGTCTAATATGTTGTTACATTATCTTCCATTTTTCTGGATTCTGGTTTTAATTCCTGGATATTATTGTACAGTTATGGACCTATTTTGCTGTGTGATGGAACGAGAGCGAAGAGCATGGCCAACACCAGACCCTGGTTTCACAACCAATGTCCCTCCACCCTGTGTCAATGTTTCATTATAGCCCCAGTAGTCGGCATACCACTTGTGGCCATACTGCTTTCTCTCATTCAGTCCGTTCCACATACCTCAGTTATTTAGTAACCATCCCTTGCCCTTCCTTTCAGATCTTCTCTCATGTCGTTAGCATTGTTTTGTGAGGGGACATGCTGTCCAACGAATTTGATTTAATTTTTTGAAGTTGGTACAAAATTTATTCGTAAGAAACTCAGTTAATTTAGTATGCATGGACTTCACTAAGACCTTTAATGTTTTCTTAAAGATTAGAACCCACAGGATCCAGGCAACAGAAGGTAGAAGATTAAAGAAGAAGTTTGCTTTTGTGCCTGGAACACTGTGATCAG
Source organism: Pristis pectinata (assembly GCF_009764475.1). Classification (NCBI taxonomy): domain Eukaryota; kingdom Metazoa; phylum Chordata; class Chondrichthyes; order Rhinopristiformes; family Pristidae; genus Pristis; species Pristis pectinata. Next base: position 83,277 of record NC_067419.1, read on the forward strand.
TGCTGTACCATCAGCATTTGCTTGTTTTCTACATTAACAATATGAATATGAATGGAGGTACGATTAGTAAGTTTTCAGATGACGTGAGAATCAATAATGTTCTTGATAGTCAGGATAATAGTGATAGGCTGAAGGATAATAATGAACTGCAATGGCAAATGGAGCTTTATCCCAATGAGTGGAAGGACTAATAAGGATAGGACATACATTATGAATGGTAGAGCCTGGGGAGTATTGTGGAATCAAGGGATATTGTGATGGAGCATCTCAGTCATGAGTAGCGACTGGATAGGATGTTAGAGTACGTGGAAATGGCACAGTGGACTGGGCTGTACAGGGGTTGAAAGGTTTTATGCAGCAGTGAGGGACCAAGGTATTATGGAGAGAGGAGATGAGCAACTGGTGAGAAAGGTGATTTCCATGAATTAAGGGAACTGGTTAGGACCTGACAGAGGGATACAAAATTATAAGGAGCATACTGTATATCAAGTAGATAGTAGGAAACATTTCTCTGTGGCAGAAGTTTCCAGCACTAGCGGGAATTGGTTTAGGGTAAAGAGTAAAAGTTTTTAGGGGATCTGAGGAAGAACTCTTTCACCCAGAGGGTGGCTGCAATCTGGAACGCACTGCCTGATCTGTAAAAAGAGAATGTAGCTAGATGGGGAAGGCAACAGAGTTAAAATACATTGAACAGCTGATCAGGATTGAAACTCCCAGCAGAGAATATGAGGCAACAGTCGCTGATAACACCAATAAACAACAAGCATCGAACAGGTCAAACCTCTCAGCCTAAATATTACATGCTGCTTGAATATAGTCCACACCTTTCCGATCAGTCACTCATCTTCTCTCTCCTTAGTACCTCTGTCCTTCACTGCCGAATGAATCCTTTCAACCCCAGTATAGAACACTTCATTGTGCCATTACCACATACTCTTTCCAGTATGTGGTCCAGTATGTGGTACATTACCACTCTTTCCAGCACATTTCGGATACTCAGTGCCATAGCCCTCCGTCACTACATTCGACTCTCCTCAATCATTCCGTTCTGCTTTCCTGTCATTTCATACAAGGACCCGCTTACACTTAGTTTCCAGTGCCCTGTTGACGATGCATTCCCTTCAACTGCACCTGTGTGCTCTCTCCGATAGTCCCCTGCTCTGCCGCGTTCCAACCCAACTGCTCCCCAGCCCTTCCTCTATCACGCATCTCCACTTCTAATCAACCCTGACCAAGTCAGTGGTCTGAAGATTACGGTCTCACCACCTATTCCCTGGTCACTCTAGACAAAATGCAACGATTTTTGAAGATCATATTTATCATCCTTCACTGAATAATGTTACGGACTCAGTGAAAGTCCCTTTAAGATAGAGAGTGTGTGTGTATGTGTGTGGGGCGTGCTTACGTCAATAGAAGATAAAGGACGTTGTTGAAGAAGTTAGAAGGAGAGAGAGAGAGAGAGAGAGAAGGGAGAGAGACACCAGCCTGCTTGTTTTCTCTATCGATGGATGAGAAACAATAACTGTGTTTGCCACTGAAATCCATGTATGGAAGTTGGAAGTAATCCGGTGGAGTTCACTTTGTTGCTGACCTGTAGAAGGAAACAGGTATTTGTATGTGGACAACCACGATTCGGATGCTTTTCGGGGTGAGGAAGTCACTACCGAGTAAACACTGGAGTGTCGTTTGGGTTCCATCGTGGAACATTTGGATTTCGTATGTACTCTCTCTATGTTTTTCTACATCTACATCTTATCTTCAGACAACGGTGGTTGTTGAAGAAGCCCTTGCTCATGTTTCACCTTATGGCTTGCGGAACTGAACTTTAAGAACCATTCAGGAACTGGGAGTTTTGGACTTTGTCACACACACACACGAAGAGTTTAGTTTTGGGGTTAACGTTCGAGGTTTAACATTCTTGAATTCTAACATACTAACATTTTTACTTTTATTTTACATATTATCATACGTAGTGATTAATAAAATAGTTTTTAACACTGAATCATGCTCAGTGTGTTTCTTTTGTTGCTGGTTCGTGACAATAATCTCATCAGTATCCTTGTGAAGACCTGCATCCTGCTCCTGACCTCAGATCCCAATCCTTCCTGCAGATGATTCATAACATCCTTGCTTGCCAAACTCTAAGTCTTAACCACCCTGCACTGGCGGCTGGTCCTGCCCATGACCCTTCAGTCCAAGGAGGATTATCATCCATTGTGCAACAGTGCTCCCACTATTGCAGAGGCCTCAGGCAAAGCTGAAATTCTCACTGGGATTGAGGGGGATAACTGACAATGTCATTCGCAGCTCACTGCAATGAATATCCAGCTGGTGAATTGGTGTACGACAGCTTATCTGGCAAAGAGAGACTGAAGGAATCCCAAATTTGGGGTGAATTTCAAGGGCTAATCATGGGCAGTATCTCCAGCAGTGATACCTGAACTTGTAGCCCCTGCAGGATTGTTAGTCCAACTTGAGCCAGGTTCTTCAGTCGTTGCTCCCTGGGGTTCTTGAGTTGTATCCAACTGTGGATCTGTAAGAGGATAAAGCCAGGTACACTCAGCAGGTTGGGCAGCAACTGTGGAGAGAAAAATAGAATCAGCTGAAGACACTTCATTCAAATTGCATCATCCAAAACCTTTGAGAACATTGAAGTGTGTTGATAAACTATTTTGGAAATGTGGAAATACTGCAATCAATTCCTGGAGAGGAGCTCCCACAAACAACACGATGCCGAACAATAATCGATTTAATGACATTTACTAGGCAACACCAGGAAGAGGGACCTTCAATTTTCATACAGTATGGCAGGGGACTTTATAAACAGAGCATCCCTTGTTGTGCAGAATTACCTTAGCACTGATCTGCAAATCAGCCTGAATTTTGGGTCAAGAATCTCTGAAGCAGAGCCGTTGGCTACCAATCAGACACAGGGGTATGGGAGAACCGAGGAGACTGACAGTAGTTTCAGAAGGGAGAAGGGGCAACAATAGATCTAGGAGCTGAAGACAGAAATGTGGGTGTGATAGGTGGAGGAAACAAAGACTGGAGCAGAGAGAATAAAATGTTTTCTTGTCGAGTCTTAATTGCTAATACTTTAATGCAAGTAATATGGGAAGGAAACACGATAAACTGAGGGCAAATTTTGATGTGGGCATTTGACAGTGGTCATGCCTTAGTGTTGGGAGAGGAAACTACCAAATATTCCATATTACAGGTTTCATATAGGAGGAAGGGAAGTAAAATTGGAGCAGCTGGATCCATATTTACGAAGCGAGGGGAACTGATGTACCAGAACAATGAATGAGACCATGCCAGTTAAACTGGGAAACATAAAATGGCCAAGCACATTGTCAGGAGTACGCAACAGGCTGCCCAAGATCCATGGAAGATCAAAGATCAAATGCATAGGCAGATTTCTGAGCTATGCAAAAGTGCCCAGGTCATGATGACAGTAACTGGTGTAGGACCAGAGGGAAGTATAGAGAAGTACCCACAGTCAGGAGTATAGAGTTCACAGATTGCAATTGTAGCGGCTGCTACCACGATGTGAAATACAAGACACTAGTTGAAGGGTTTCAGAACAAGAACTGATTTATTTTCCCGCCTTGCGCAGGCCTTTTAAGAGAGCCTGTTCCCGCCCACTCAAAACGGCAATGACGTATATGCTACGTCATCAAATCTTCCCCGCGCACGGGTTCTCCCTGTCGCTCGGGGAAGACGAAGAACCACCGCCATCTTGGGCCTCGCTGCTCCGACGACGCGCGACCCAACCACCGAGCCGGTTCGCTTGCTCGGATGGTGAGTCGCTACACAAACCCCCCCCCCAGAACCGGCGATGCAGTCCCCAAGGTCCGCGGGCTGTGTTAGCGGTTGCTTCGGAGGTGGGCCTCTGCATCACGGTGCTGGAACCTCGACCGGTTGTTGTAGATCTAAATGGGCCGGTTTGAGGCGGTCCGTCATGAAGACCTGTTCCTTGCCCCCAATGTCCAAAATAAAGGTGGATCCATTATTCCTGATAACTCGGAACGGCCCCTCGTATGGTCTTTGCAACGGTGCCCGAGGTGTGCCCCTGCGAACAAAAACAAACTTACAGTCTCGTAGTTCTTTGGGCTTACAGGATGGGGCTTGACCGCACCACGAAGTGGGAATCGGAGCCAAGTTGCCAAGCCTCTCGCGCAGTCTTTGCAGGACTGCCGTGGGCTGTTCCCCTTGGTCCCGAGGGCAGGTATGGAATCCCCTGGGACGACCAGGGGCACACCGTACACAAGTTCAGTTGACAAAGCGAGGAGGTCTTCCTTGGGGGCAGTGCGTATGCCAAGCAGGACCCAAGGCAGTTCATCGACCCAGTTAGGAGGTGGGCCATCAAGGCTGATTTCAGATGGCGGTGGAAACATTCCACTAACCCGTTTGATTGAGTGTGGTAGGCCGTGGTGGTGTGCAGCTGCATCCCCAGCATGTTCGCTAATGAAGACCAGAGGTAAATTGGGTGCCTCTGTCTGAAGTGATGTGGGCCAGAACACCAAAATGTGAGATCCAAGTTGTGAGCAGCGCCCGGGCGCAGGAATCAGTCGTGATGTCAGATAGAGGGGTTGCCTCTGGCCACCTCGTGAACCGGTCCACGATGGTAAGGAGGTACTGGCCTCCTCTTGAAACCAGCAGAGGGCCAACAAGGTCAACGTGGATGTGGTCGAACCTTCTACAGGTAGGCTCGAACTGCCGTGGCGGGACTTTGGTGTGTCGTTGGATTTTCAGTGTCTGGCAGTGCGGACAAGTCCTGGCCCACTCACTGACCTGTTTGCCAAGCCATGCCAGACAAACTTGCTGGCGACCAGTCGAACAGTTGATCTGATGGACGGGTGCGCCAACCCATGTATCGAGTCGAAAACGCGTTTCCGCCAGGCTGCAGGAACTATAGGGCGGGGTTTACCTGTTGCGATGTCGCAAAGGAGGGTCTGCTGACCTGGACCAACCAAGAAATCTTGGAGCTGCAGGCCCGAGACTGCAGTTCTGTAGCTGGGCAGCTCATCGTCGGTTTGCTGTGCATCAGCCAGGGCCGTGTAGTCAACACCCAGGGACAGGTTGTGGATGGTCGGTCTGGAAAATGCGTCAGCAACGACATTGTCCTTTCCGGAGACATGTTGGATATCCGTTGTGAATTCGGAAATGTAGGACAAATGTCTCTGTTGACGAGCTGACCAGGGATCGGAGACTTTGGAGAAGGCGAAGGACAAAAGCTTATGGTCAGTGAAAGTGGTGAAAGTCCTGCCTTCTAGAATGTACCGGAAGTGCCGGACCGCCAGGTACAGCGCTAGAAGTTCCCAATCAAAAGTGCTGTATTTCAGTTCGGGTGGTCTAAGGTGCTTGCTGAAAAATGCCAAGGGTTGCCAACGGCCTTTGATTAGTTGTTCCAGTACCCCACCAACCGCGGTGTTGGATGCATCCACCGTGAGGGCGGTTGGGACGTCTGTCCTGGGCTGTACAAGCATCGGGCATCCGCCAGGGCATCCTTGGCCTTAATGAAGGCAGCCGCAGCCTCATCATTCCAGGCGATGTCCTTGCCCTTACCAGCCATCAGCGAGAACAAAGGGTGCATGATACTGGCTGCTGCAGCGATGAACCAATGGTAAAAGTTGACTATCCCAAGGAATTCCTGTAGGCCTTTGACCGTGTTGGGGCGGGCAAAGTGGCGGATAGCGTCTACCTTGGCAGGTAGGGGTGTTGCCCCATCGCTGGTGATTTTGTGGCCGAGGAAATTGATAGAGTCAAGTCCGAATTGGCACTTGCCTGGGTTGATCATGAGGCCGAAATCACGGAGACGGGAATACAGTTGGCGGAGGTGGGAAAGGTGTTCTTGGCGGTCACGGCTGGCGATTAGTATGTCATCTAAGTAAATGGACACGAAGTCCAGGTCTTGGCCTACCACGTCCATCAGCTGCTGGAAAGTCTGCGCGGCGTTCTTAAGACCGAATGGCATTCGAAGGAATTCTAAAAGGCTGAATGGGGTGATAATCGCAGTTTTGGGGACGTCATCCGGATGGACCGGGATTTGGTGGTATCCCCGAAAGAGGTCCACTTTGGAGAAGATGCGGGCCCCATGTAGGTTCGCTGCGAAGTCCTGGATGTGAGGGATGGGGTAGCAGTCCAGGGTGGTGGCGTTATTCAGCCTACGGTAGTCGCCGCAGGGCCTCCACCCGCTGGTGGCTTTGGGGACCATGTGCAGGGGGGAGGCCCAGGGGCTGTCTGACCTGCAAACAATCCCCAGCTCCTCCATGCGACGGAACTCTTCCTTTGCCGGGCGGAGCTTGTCTGGAGGTAGTTGTCGTGCTTGGGCATGAAGGAGTGGCCCTGTGGTAATGATATGGTGTCGCAACCCGTGTTTGGGTCTAGAATTTGTAAACTGAGGTGCCAAAACTGATGGGAATTCGGCTAGGAGCTTGGTGAACTCGTTGCCAGACAGGGAAATGGAGTCCAGGCGCAGGGCTGGTAGGCTGGTTTCTCCCAGCGGGTAGGTCTGGAATGTTCTGGAGTGAACTAACTGCTTCCCTCGCAGGTCAACCAACAGGTTGTGAGCCCAAAGGAAATCGGTTCCTAGGAGTGGTTGGGTGACGGTGGCAAGGGTAAAGATCCAGGTAAAACGGCTGCCGCCGAATTGTAATTGAAGTGTACGGGTACCTAAAGTCCATATCGTTGTGCCGTTTGCGGCATTGAGTACAGGACCTTGTTGCCTGTTACGAGTGTCACGGCCAGTCGGGGGCAAAATACTACCTCTGCTCCAGTATCAACGAGGAAATGCCGCCCAGACTGCTTGTCCTGAACGAATAGGAGGCTTTGTCGGCGGCCAGCCGCAGTAGCCATCAGTGGCGGCTGGCCCTGGCGTTTCCCTGAAACTTGCAGGGTGGGTGACATCGACGGGCCTCCGTGCCCCACCTCTGATGGTAGAAACACAGCTGGTAGCCAGTATCGTCGTCTGTATTTCTGGGGTGTGGTCGTTCAGTTGCTGGGATTGGTTGAGGCGGACGTTGGGTTCGCGGCCTGGCGATTTGGCCAACGGACGAACCGCTCTCGCGTTTGGCCTTCCACAGGACATCTACCCAGGCAGCTACCTCACGTGTGTTGCTGAAGTCGGCATCGGCTAACAGCAGGTGAATGTCATCGGGTAGTTGTTCGAGGAAGGCCTGTTCAAACATTAGGCAGGGCTTGTGTCCCTCAGCCAATGCCAGCATCTCATTCATTAGGGCAGATGGGGATCTGTCCCCCAGGCCGTCGAGATGAAGCAGGCAGGCAGCGCACTCACGACCGGAGAGGCCGAAGATCCGAATCAGAAGGTCTTTGAAAGCCGGGTACTTACCTTCCTCCGGAAGAGACTGGATGAAGTCTCCGACCTGGGTGGCTGTCTCCTGGTCCAGAGAGCTGACCACATGGTGGTACTTTGTGGAGTCGGAGGTGATCTGCCGAAGGTGGAATTGTGCTTCAGCCTAGTCGAACCAGACACTGGGACGAAGTGTCCAAAAGGCGGGCAGCTTGAGTGCCACTGCGTTGGCTACTGCGTTGTCGTCCATTGTGCAGGTCCAAGATCCATTTGGACCGTCGGGGTCACCAATGTAGCGGCTGCTACCGCGATGTGAAAAACAAGACACTAGTCGAAGGGTTTCAGAACAAGAACTGGTTTATTTTCCCGCCTTGCATGGGCCTTTTAAGAGAGCCTATTCCCGCCCACTCAAAACGGCAATGACGTATATCTACGTCATCAAATCTCTCCCGCGTACGGGTTCTCCCTGTCGCTCGGGGAAGACGAAGGCCCACCGCCATCTTGGGCCTCGCCGCTCCAACGACGCGCGACCCGACCACCGAGCCGGTTCACTTGCTGGGACGGTGAGTCGCTACACAATCAAGAAAATATTGTTCAATCAGTACACAGCAAGACCAACAGAAGAAGTAGTGGTTCTGGACTTAAGACTTGGGGTTCATCCAGGGCAAATGGAAATAGATATACAGTATACAGTCCAGAATGAATCCTTTGCATTGGTCTTTACAGAAGAGGACAATGGTAACTGCAGTGATATCAAAGTGGTAAATGTGAAATAATGGAATTGATAAACAGAGCAAGTGAAGGCATATCAAGGTTCCAGAATCTTTAATCCATCATTCATATAGAATGGAGCAGATGACTGGGGCCCCATACAAAAATATTTAATTCTTTGCTGATTATTGGTGAGGTACAGTTAATTGGAGGATAGAAAATTTTGTACCCCTATTCAAGTAAAGCAGCAGGGATAAGCCAGGTAATTATAGGTAAATGAGTCTAACTGTAGTGGTAGGGAAGTTATTGGGGAAAAAAATCTGAGGGACGGAGTAATTAACATTTGGAAAGGCAGGGATTCATCAAAGGTGGTTTGGTTAGCGGGACATCCTGTCTGACCAATTTGATATAATTTTTTTGAAGAGTTCACAAAATGCATTCATGAGGAAGTCATTTGTTGTAGTCTACATGGACTTCACTAAGGCCTTTGAAATGGTGCAAAAGATTGGATCCCAAAGGATCCAGGGAATACTGGCAAACTGGATCCAAAATTGGCTTGATAAGATGGCAGAAGGTGCAGAAAGGGGGTTTGTTTTGTTACTGGAAGACTGCGATCACAGCTCTACCACAGGTTCTATTCGTTATATCCATAAACAATATGAATACGGATGGAGAAGGTATGATTGGTAAGTTTCAGATGACATGAAAATCAGTACTGTTCTTAATAGTGAGAATGATAGTCTTAGGCTAGAGAATGATATTGTTCTGCAATGGCAAATGGAACTTTACCCTGATGAGTGCAAAGACTAATAAGGATTGGGCACACATAATGAATAGCATGATGACACTGTAGAGGGTGTAGGTCACATGTACCAGGAAGAGGCTGAAGAATTATAGTAATGGCTCACTGAGTTGGGATTATTTTCTTTGAACAAAGGAGATTGATGCGTATAAAAGCATGAGAAGCCAAGGCAGGGATAGCTGAGTAAGGACCTATTTCCTTTCACAGGAAACAATCACCCAACTAGGAATGCAGGAATGAATTCACTGCCTGAAAAGGTGGCAGAGGCAGAAACTTCATTGAAATACAAGCAATTGAAGGAGCACCAACACAATAACCTGTGGAATTATGGATTATGATCTATAACATGAGATTACCCAATCTCTCAGCATTTAACAATCTGCTTTTCTGTTATGTTCACCAAAGTTGATGACCTCATGTTTCCACATTATATTCCAGCTGCCATGTTCTTTCCTCTTGCTGTACATGTCATGACTTTTTGAAGCCTCCTTATATTCCCACTATGTACTCACAATCCTGCCTGGTTTAGCACCTTCAGTGAACTTGGAAATATGACATTTGGTCCCCTCAGCCAAATCACGTTTATAGATTGTGAACAACTGAGAACCCAGCACCAAATCCCCTGGTGACCACGAGTCACAGCCTGCCAACCTGAGAACGAGCCATTTATTCCCACTCTTTACTTCCTGTCTGATAATTAATTCTCAGTCTATGTCAATAGATTACACCCAATTTCATGTGTGCAACCTTGTTTGCCAATCTCTTATGCAGGACCTTGGAATTGGAAGTGGTTTATTATTGTCACATGTACAGAGATACAGTGAACAACAGCTTTGTAAGACATCCTTACAGATCTTTTCAAAACATAAGTACATCGAAGCAGTACAGGGGAAAAGCAATACAGAATGTAGAATATAATGTTACAGAGAGAGTGTAGTTAGACAATAAGGAGCAAGGGCCATGACAAGGTAAATTGTGAGGTGAAGCATTCATCTTAAACATACAAGAAATCCGTTCAAGAGCCTTATAACAGCAGGACAGAAGCTGTCCTTGAGGCTGGTGGTGCAGGTTTTCAAGCTTTTGTATCTTCTGCCTGATGGAAGGGGATCGAAGTGAGAATGTCCAGGTTGGGAGGGGGCTTTCATTATGCTGCCTGCTCTTTCCAAGACAATGAGAAGTGTAGACAGAGTAGATGGATGGGGAGGATGGTTTTTATGATGGACTGAGCTGTGTCCACAAGTTTCTTCAGTTTCTTGTTGTCCTGGACTGAACAGTTGGCATACCAAGCTGTGATGCATCCAGGGAGGATGCTTCCTATGGTACATCTATAAAAATTGGTGAGGGTCAACGAGTGCTCACAAAAATCCAAATACACCTTAGAGTTTTAGAGCAATACAGCACTGATACAGGCCCTTCAGCCCAACGAGTCCATGCCAACCACAATGCCAACACAGCTAGTCCCAATTTCCTGCATTCAGCCTATAGCCTATAAGCCCCACCCCTCCATGTAACTATCCAAGTGCTTCTTAAAGATACTATTGTACCTGCTTCAACCACTTCCTCTGGTAGCTCATTCCATATACTCACCACCCTCTGCATGAAGAAGTTGCCCCTCAGGTCCCTTTTAAATCTTTCCCCTCTCATGCTAAACCTATGGCCCCTAGTTTTGGACTCCCCTACCCTGGGGAAAAGATCGTTACCATCCACCTTATCCATGCCTCTCATAATTTTAAACGCTTCTATAAGGTCACCCCTCCTTCTCCTATGTTCCAATGAGTAAAGACCTAGACTGGCAAACTTCTCCTTATAACTCAGGCCCTCTAGTTCTGGCAACATCCTCGTAAATACTTTCTGCACTCTTTCCAGATTAACCATATCTTTCCTATAACAGGGTGACTAACACTGTACACCATACTCCAAGTACAGCCACACCAACAACTTATACAACTGCAGCATAATGTCCCAAACTCCTCTACTCAATGCCCTGACTGATGAAGGCCAGCAAGCTAAACTCCTGTTACACTATGCTGTCTACTTGTGATGCTGCTTTCAAAGAACTATGCCCTTGTATTCCTAGGTCCTTCTGTTCCATTACACTCCCTAGTGCCCTACCATTCATAGTACAAGTCCTATACTGGTTTGATTTTCCAAAATGCATCACTTCACACTTAACTATATTGAAATCGATTTGCCACTCCTCAGCCCACTTCCCTAACTGATCAAGATCCCCCTGTAATCTATGATAACCTTCTTCACCATCAACAACACCTAACTTCGTGTCACCAGCAAACTTACTGATCAAGCCTTGTGCATTTGCATCCAGATAATTTATATAAATAACAAATAACAAGGGTTCCAACACCAACCCCTGCAGCTTACCACTGGTCACCGGCCTCCATTCCAAGAAACAACCTTCAACCACCACCCTCTGCTTCCAACCTCCAAGCCAATTTTGAATCCACCTAACTAGCTCCCCCTGGATTCCATGGGACCTAACCTTCCAGACCAGCCTACCATGCGGGACCTTGTCAAAGGCCTTGCTAAAGTCCAAATAGACAACATCCTCTGCCCTATCCTCATCTAAGTTTTTGGTTACCTCTTCAAAAAACTCTAGAACTTAAAAAGTTTAATCAACTTAATAAGTTTTTTTTTTCCAGTTGAGAGCTTGTTTTCTCCAGTTGCAGTAGCGAGGGCGGCAGAGGGGAGGATCCAGCAGCTTTTTTGTTTAAAATTGTGTCTGATTGGCTAAGTGTGTCGCAACTCAGCCAATAAAAGCAAGATAGGGTGAAGTGGAGCAGCTTTTTTGGAGTGGCCGTTGTGAGAGTGGAGAGCTGAGGCTTTGGTGAGGAGACACAGGTGAGTAGCAGGTAAGAACAAGCAAGTTTTCTATAGTAGTTAAATACACCAAATTACAATCAATTAAATAAAGTAGGGATGCAGGATCAGGTGATGTGTTGTTGCTGCATAATGTGGGAGCTGGCAAACACCATTGTTGATCCAGTGACCACATTTGTGGCAAGTGTTGGGTGCTCAAGGAACTCAGGCTTGAAGTTCAGAAATCTGAGCTTCAAACACTGAAACATCAGTGAGGGGGTGAGTTACCTGGATGCTGTGTTTCAGGAGGCAGTCACACACATTAGATTAACTGCTTCAAATTTGGTCTGGGGTCAGGGACAAGAGGGTGTAACTGTGAGTGAGGCAGGTAGGGGGATCCAAGAGGTAGTGCTGGAGGAGCCTCAACCCTTGAGCTTGTCCAACAGATCTAAGATTCTTGCTCCCTGTGTGGATGAGAGTGGGTCTGTAAAACTGAACTGTGGTTCAGGGAGCCATTCAAGAAGGGGCAGAGAAGAGAAATGTTGTTGTAATTGGGGATAGCATAGTCAGGGGAATAGACACAATTCTCTGTTGCAAGAATCAAGAGTCCTGAAGGCTGTGTTGTGTGCTTGGTGCCTGGGTTCAGGACATCTCATCTGATCTGCAGAGGAATCTGGAGTGGGACAGGAAAGATCCAGTTGTTGCAGTCCATGTGGGTACCAATGACATAGGTAGAACAAGGAAAGACATCTTGCTGAGGAAATTTGAGCAGCTAGGGACCAAATTACAAAGCAGAACCAAGAGGTAATGATTTCTGGATTGCAATCTTAGCCATATTCAAATTGGCACAGGGTCAATAAGATCAGAGAGTTAAATGTGTGGCTCAAAGATTTATGTGGGAGAAGTGGGTTTGAATTCACATTGGCATCGGTATTGGGGGAAGGAGGAAGCTGTTCCAATGTGACAGGCACCACCTGAACCATGCTGAGACTAGGGTCCTGGCAAATCACATAACTAGGGCTGTAGATAGGGCTTTAAACTAAATAGTGGGGTGGGGGGGGGGGGTGGTGGGGGGAGGTTCAACAGGTTGGAGAAGTATGCATGAAGTAAAAGGGAAGTAGATTGCAGGAGAGGTTACTGAAGTCTCTGGAATAAAGAATAAGACAAAGTTTAGAAAGGTATAAGAACTTCAGGCAATATGGAGACAAATTTGAGAAGAGGGGTGGTGAATACAGGACTGAAGATATTAAATTTGAATACACACAGAATATGAAATGAGGTTGATGAGCTTATAGCAGAGTCAGAAATTAGCAGGTATGACGTTGTGGGCATCACAGAGTCGTGAGTGAAAGAAAATCACAGCTGGGTGCTAAACATCCAAGGATACACATCCTATTGAAAAGACAGGCAGGTGGACAGAGGGGGTGGGGTGACTCTATTGGTTAAAAAATGAAATCAAATCCTTAGCAAGAAGTGATATAGGATCAGAAGATGTATAATCTTTGTGGGTAGAGTTAAGAAACTGCAAGGGTGAAAAGACCCTGATGGGAGTTATATACAGGCCTCTGAATAGTAGCCAGGATGTGGGGTACAGACAGAAAAGGCATACAAGAAAGGCAATGTTACAGTGGTCATGGGGGACTTGAATATGCAGGTAGACTGAGAAAATCCAGTTAGTACTGGATCCTGAGAGAGGGGATTTGTAGAATGCCAACGAGATAGCTTTTTAGTGGCTTGTGGTTGAGCCCACTAGGGAAAAGGCAATTCTAGATTTGGTGTTGTGCAATGAACAGATTTGATTAGGGAGCAAGGTAAAGGAACCCTGAGGAGGCAGTGATCATAATATGACAGAATTCACCATGCATGTGAAGGAGAAGCTAAAATCAAATGTATCAGTATTACAGTTGAGTAAAAGTAACTAGAGGCACAAGAGAGGAGCTGGCCAAAGTTAATTGGAAGGGAACCCTAGCGGGGATGACAGTGGAGCAGGAACCCTAGCGGGGATGACAGTGGAGCAGGAACCCTAGCGGGGATGACAGTGGAGCAGGAACCCTAGCGGGGATGACAGTGGAGCAGAAATGGCAGGAGTTTCTGACAGTAATTTGCAGGTTGCAGGATCATTTCATCCCAAAGAAGCATTCTGAAGGGAGAATGAGACAACTGTGACTTACAAGAGAAGTCAAAGACAGCATAAAAGCAAAAGAGGGCATAAAATACTGCAAAAATTAGCAGGATGCTAGAGGATTGAGAAGCTTTTAAAAACCAACAGAAAGCAACTGAAAAAGCAATAAGGGGAGAAAAGATGAAATATGAAAGTAAGCTAGCCAATAATATCACAGGATACCAAAAGATTTTCAGATATACAGAGTAAAAGAGGCAAGACTGGACATCTATTGCTCCAGATTCCAGCATCTGCAGAATTTCTCATCCCAAGAGTGGACATCGGACTGCTGGAATATGATGCTGGAGAAGTAATGGGGGGGGGGGGGGGGGGGGGGGGGGGGGGGGGGGGGGGGGTGGGGAAGAAATAGCAGATGAACTGAATGAGTATTTTATGTTGGTCTTCACTGGAAGACACCAACATGTCAGAAATTTGAGAGTCAGAGGGCAGAAGTGAGTGGAGTCACTATTACTAAGGAGAAGGTACTTGGGAAACTGAAAGGTCTGAAGGTAGCTGAGTCACCTGCCAGATGTACGACACCCCAGGGTTCAGAAAGAGGTAGCTGATTAAATTATGGAGGCATTAGTAGTGATCTTTCAAGAATCATTATTCAGGAATGGTTCCAGAGGACTGGAAAAATCACAAATGTCACTCCACTCTTTAAGAGGGGAAGGAGGCAAAAGACAAGAAATTATATGCTGGTTAGCCTGACTTCAGTGGTTGATAAAATTTGAGTCCATTATTCAGACTGAGGTTTCTGAGTACTTGGAAGCACATGATAAAATAGGCTGAAGTCAGCATGGTTTCATTAAGGGGAGATCTCACCTGACTAATCTGTTGGAATTCTTTGAGGAAGTAAGAGGCAGGATAGACAAAGGAGTCAGTGGATGTTGTCTACTTGGATTTTCAGAGGCCTTTGACAAGGTTCCACACATAAGGCTGCTAAGCAAGATAGGAGCCCATGATATTACAGGAAAGGTACCAGCATGGATAGATGATTGGCTGACTGGCAGAAGGCAAAGAGTGGGAATAAAGGAGGCCTTTTCTGGTTGGCTGCTGGTGACTAGTGGCATTCTACAAGGGTTGGTGTTGGGTTCACTACTTTTCATGTCCTATGTGAATGATCTGGATGACAAAATTGATGGCTTTATGGCCAAGTTTGTGGATGATATAAAGATGGGTGGAGGAACAAGTCATGCTGAGGAAGCAGGGAGTCTACAGAAGGACTTAGACAGGTTAGGAGAACGGGCAAAGAAGTTGCATATGTGATATAGCATAGGAAAATGTATGGTCATACACTTTGGTAGAAGGAATAAAAGCAGAGACTTTTCTAAGTGGGGAGTGAATTCAGAAATGAGGTGCAAAGGGACTTGGGAGTCTTAGTGCAGGATTCCCTAAAGGTTAACTTGCAGGTTGAGTCAGTAGTAAGGAAGGCAAATGCAATGTTAGCATTCATTTCAAGAGGGTGAGAATATAAAAGCAAGAATGTAATGTTGAGGCTTTGTAAGGCATTGGTCAGACCACATCGGGAGTACTGTGAGCAGTTTTGGGTTCCATATCTAAGGGAGGATGTGCTGGTATTGGAGAGGGTCCAGAGGAGGTTTACATGATCCTGGGAAGGAGGCGTTAATGAATTGAGGAGCATTTGATGGCTCTGGGCCTGTATTCGCTAGAGCTCAGAAGGATGAGGAGGGATCTCATTGAAACCTATCTAATATTGAAAGGCATGAATAGTGGACATGGAGAGGATGTTTCCAGTGGTGGGAGAATCTAGGATGAGAGGGCACAGTCTCAGAATAAAAGGATGTCCCTTTAGAACTGGGATGAGGAGGAATTTCTTTAGCCAGAGGGTGGTGACTCTGTGGAATTCATTGCCACAGATGGCTGTGGAGGCGGTCATTGGGTATACTTAAAGTGGAGGTTGATAGGTTCTTGATTAGTGAGAGTGTCAAAGGTTACAGGGAGAAAGCAGGAGAATGGGGTTGAGAAGGAAAAATAACTCCACTGTGATTGAATGGCAGAGTAGAGTCAATGGGCCAAATGGCCTAATTCTGCTCCTATGTCTTGTGGTCTTAAAATATGTCAAGCATGAATTTCCACACACAAAGCCATGCTGACTCCTAATCAGACTTCCTATCCAAATGCTGGTAGATTCATCTCCCCGTCAGTGGACACCATCTCCCTAGCCCGACACTCATCTCTGAAACATCTGGACAGTAAAGGAACCTACATTAGACTATTGTGTACTACAGCTCTGCCTTCAATGCTATAATTCCAAGCAAACTCCAAGACCTGGGGCTCCTCCCTCTGCAACAATATCGTTGACTTTCTGACCAACAGACTACAATCAGTAAGGATAGGCAGCAACGCCTCCAGCATTATTATTCTTAACACTGGTGCCCCACAGGGGTGTGTACTCAGCCTTCTACTCCCTATATACTCAACTGTATGGCCAGATTCTGCTCACTCTATCTACAAGTTTGCAGATGATACCACCACACTGGGCCGTATCTCAAATAACAATGAATCGGGAGTACAGGAAAGTGTTCAGTGACATGGTGTCATGACAACAACCTTTCCGTCAATGCCAGCAAAACAACAGAGCTGGTCATTGACTTCAGGAAAGGGGCAGTGTACATGCACCTGTCTACATCAATGGTGCTGTCAAGAGTGTTGAGAAGCTTCAAGTTCCTAGGAGCAGACATCACCAATAGCCTGTCCTGGTCCAACCATGTAGACGCCATGGCCAAGAAAGTTCACCAACACTTCTACTTCCTCAGGAGGATAAAGAAATTTGGCA
Organism: Pristis pectinata; assembly: GCF_009764475.1. Classification (NCBI taxonomy): domain Eukaryota; kingdom Metazoa; phylum Chordata; class Chondrichthyes; order Rhinopristiformes; family Pristidae; genus Pristis; species Pristis pectinata. The sequence continues at coordinate 99,877 of NC_067419.1, forward strand.
CGTTCCCTTTGATTGACACTCACTAATTTTTATCAATGCACCATAGAAACCATCCTACCTGGATGCATCACAGCTTGGTATGGCAACTGCTCTGTGTGGGACCACAAGAAACTGCAGAGTTTTGGACACAGCCCAGCACATCACAGAAAACAGCCTCCCCTCCACGGACTCTGTCCATAAGTCTCACTGCCTTGGTGAAGCATCCAGCATAATCGAAGACCCCACCCACCTAGGTTATTCTCTTCTCCCCTCTTATCAGGCAGAAGATATAACAGCCCCAGGGCACATACCACCAGGCTCAAGGACAGCTTCTATCCCACTGTTATAAGACTTTTGAATGGTTCCCTTACATGATGAGATGGACTCTTGACTTCACAATCTACCTTGTTTTGATCTTGCACCTTATTTCCACCTGCACTGCACTTTCTCTGTAGCTGTGACACTTTACTCTATATTATCTAAAAGTCTCATCCATGATGCTCTCAGCTTCCCAGATAAGAGTAACACAGCACAGAAACCAGCACTTTGGTCCAATTGGCCCACACTGAACACTGCATCCTCCCTGTTAGTCCCAGTTCCCCCACATTCAGCCCATAACCCTCCAAGCCCATCCCCTCTATGTACCTATCCAAATGCCTTGGATGCACCGCACACATTCCACCCTATCCAGGCCCGTTGCACTTTGGGTAGCCCAATCAATACTGAGGAAAATTGAAGTCTCCCACTAGCACTGCCCTACTATTCTCAAAACTACGTGCAATTTCTCGACACATCTGCTCAAGTTCCCACTGACTATTGGGGGTCTATAATATAGCCCTACCAAGTTGACTGTCCTGTTCTTATTTCTAAGTTCTGCCCAAATGGCCTCGTTAGATGATCCCTCAAGAATATCTTCTCTAAGCACTGCTGTTATGCCCTTCCTTATCAAAAAGGCAACACCCCCTCCACTCCTACCTCTTCCTCTGTCATGCCCAAAGCATTGGTATCCCAGAACATTGAGCTGCCAGTCCTGCCCTTCTCTCAGCCACGTTTCTGTTATGGCTACAATATCCTGGTCCCTAGAGGCAATCCATGCTCTCAGTTCATCTGCCTTACCTGTTAAGCTACGTGCTTTGAAATAGATGTAATTTAAAGCAGTGGTCCTATCTGCCCTTTTATTATAAACATGGCTATCCTGATTGCTAGGCTTACACGCTTTGGTTGCTGCACATACCCTCATCTTCTCACTAGCTTCGTTATCTCAAGTCCCACACACCTGCCATTCTCACTAAAGCCCTCCCTGGTGGCAAAAGCAAATTTTCCCACAGATATTGGTCCCTCTCCGGTTCAAGTGCAACCCATCCCTCTTGCACAGGTCACCTCCACCCCAGAAGAGATCCCAATGATCCAAGAACCTGAATCTTTGCACCAGCTTTTCAGTCACATGTTCATCTGACCTACCTTTCTATCCTTGGACTCCTAGTACATGATAATCCAGAGATCATGACGCTCAAGATCTTGCATTTTAACTTCTTACCTGCATATACTCATTCTGCAGGATCTCATCCCTTGTTCTACTTATGTCATTTGTACCAACCTGTACAATGACCTCTGGCTGTTTGCCCTCCCCCTTGAGAATTTTCTACAGCTCCTCAGAGATATCCTTGACTCTTGTACCTGGGAGGCAACACATCATCCTGGCATCTCTGCTGAATCTCCTGCCTGTCCCCCTCACTATAGAGTCTCCTATCACTATTGCCCTGTCTGACTGTACCCTTTCCCTCTGAGTTAGTCACAGTGCCAGAAACCTGACTGCTGCTGTTAGCCCCTGAAAGAACATTCCCCTCAACACTATCAAAAGAGGTATACCTGTTAGTGAGGGGAATGGCCATTGAGGAACCCTGCACTGACTGTGTACTCCCTTTACTTCTCCTGGTGGTCATCCATGTACATGAAGCCTGTAAAATTCTTGTCTATGAAGCCCTCAGCCTCCCAGATTATCCTGAGTACCTCCACATCCAGCTCCTTGACCTGGTCCGTCAGGAGCTGCACCTGGGTGTACTTCCTATAGATGTAATCACCATGGAGACAGTAAAGTTCCCTGACCCACACCTTGCAGGAGGTGCATTCCACTGCCCCAACTACCATCCTGCCCACACTGAATCATACTAAGGATCAACAGTGAAATAAAGCCCTGCCTGTGCCTCCTTATCAAAGCCTTTTTAAAGATTTGCTCTCACTCCCAACACCTAGGCCACACTCAGCCTTCTCACACCAAAGCCTCAGCCCCTCACTCCTACAATGACCACTCCAAAATAGCTACTCTGCTTGACCCTACCTTCTTTTTATCACCTACTGTTAATTAGCTAATTAGCCAATCAACTATTAACTAACAATTAGCAAACTTGCCTCTTTCAAATTCCTGTAAAGTGAAACTCTCAAACAAGCCCCAAGACCAACCTCTTTTAAACACTCCCACTCTCACTCCACCATATACACAGGTTTTAAATAACACCCACTAATCTTGTAACAATGTCCCTCATTCAAGATTATCCCATTTGTGGAAAAAAATTGATATCTACCTTGTCATGCCCCCTGAGGATCATGTTTGTTTCAATAGCAACACGACTGAGTCTTCTAAACTCCCAGGAATTAGCCTGCTTAATCTCTTTTTGACCATCTCCAATGTCAGTATGCCCTTTCTTAAATGACTAAAGTACCAGAATGCCAGGAGTGGCCTCGCCAGCACCTTACACAATTGTTACAATATTTCCCTATTTCTGTTCTCCAACCCTCATGCAGTGAAGGCTGCTAAATGCCATTTGCCTTCCTAACCACTTGCTCCATCCGCCTGCTAACATTTTACAAATTTTGGACGAGTACCCCTGAAATAAGATCATCTGCAACCTTTCTCCATTTAAACAATAATCTGCCTTTAGATTCCACTTATCGCGTGTGCGGCCTCACACTCTCCCACATCAAAATTAATTTGCCAAATTTTCACCCATACATCCAACTTATTGATATGCAGTTGCAGATCCAAACCACAAGAGGCCCTCCAACTATTTTCGTATCATCAGCAAATTGGATAACCTGCACTCTGAGCTGTCCTTTCTTAGGAGTTTGAAGAGATTTGGCATGTCACCAAACATAAATTTCTGTAGATGTACGATGGAGAGCATCCTGACTGGTATGGAGGTTCCAATGCACATGATCACAAGGGGCTGTAGACGGTTGTAGACTCGGCCAGCTCCATCATGGGTACAACCCTCCCCACCATTGAGGACATCTTCAAGAGGCGGTGCCTAAGAAGGCAGCATTCATCACTAAGGACCCTCACCATCTGGGACATGCTCTCTCCTTGGCACTACCATCAAGAGGAGGTACAGGAGCCTGAAGACACACACTCAATGATGCAGAAACAGTTTCTTCCCCTCTGCCATCAAATTTCTGAACGGTCCATGAACACTACCTCATTATTCCTTTTTTCTTTGCACTATTTATTTTTGTAATTTATAGGAATTTTTATGTCTTTGCACTACTGCTGCAAAACAACAAATTTCACATCATATTTCAGTGATAATAAATTTGATTCTTTTTCTGGTTCTTCCTTCCATTCATTAATCTAAATCATAAATAATTGAGGAATGAGAATTAATCCTTCGAGCACTCCATCCGTTACATCATTTCAGTCTGTATAAGATTAATTTTTTTCCAACTCTAGTCTTCTATGCAATAACCAATCTTCAGTCCATGTTAATATACTTCCCCTAATAACGTGCTCTCACCTTCTGCACCAGGTAGCACCTTGTCAAAAACATTCTCAAAATCCAAACAAACTACATCTACAGATTCCTCTCTATCAATTCTGTTTGATCCTCAATGAACTCCAGCGAATTTGTCAAACAAGATTTACCCCCCATAAAAATATTCACAATTGATTCCATTAACCTTCTCTAAATGATCAGCTATTCTTTGATGCTAGATTCCAGCATATTGCCAGCAACAGATGTTAAGCCAACAGGCCTCTAGTTAAATGCTTTTTGTCTTCCTCTCTTCGAAAATAAGTGGAGTAACGTTTGCAGTTTTCCAATCTACTGGTACCTTTCTGGAAATCATGTGTTTTGAAAGACCTCAACCTATGCCTCCACTATCTCTGTAGCCACTTTCTTTAAAACCCTTGGGTAAAGCTGCCAGGACCTGGTGAACTGTCTGACTTCAGTCCCACCATTTCTTTTAAACACCTGTTACAGTTTTCAAAGTGTTCGTCTCTTCATACATCCTTCATTATAGGTTCCAGCATATCCCGTACGACTAATGTGGTGCCCAGAGGAGCTCACACATCTCCAGCTGTGGTCACACGTTGCAAGTACTGGAATACAATGTCTCCATACACTTCTACATCTACTCACTTCAGCACAGACAGAGGCCATTCAGCCCATCAGGACCATGGCAGCTCCCAGGGAAGCAATCACATCTCTCCCATCCTGTTTCTCCTTTTTTCTCCCTTTAGCCCTGCAACTTATTCTCCCGCTGTTACATTCGATACACTCCTGTTTGGTTCTTCTGCCACACCAAGGGTAATTTACAGTGAATTAACCTACCAGTACATTGTTGGGAATTGGGAAGAAACCAGTGGTTGGTGCTTATAAATAGGGAAGTATTGTTACAACCGTACAATGTATTGACGAGGCGACCTATGTGTACTGCACACAGTTTTGGTCACCTGATTTAAGAAAGGATATATTAGCATTGAAGGTGTTGAACAGACCCACTAGCCATTTCCTGGGATAAGAGGGTCAACTTATGTGTGGCTAGAGGTTGGTTCTCCAATCTTTGGAGTTTATAAGAATAAAATGTAGTCTTAAGAAAACATGATTGCAGCCTAAGGAGTCATGACAGGGTGGTTGAGAAGCTTCCTCGAGTGGAGAGTCATGAACAAGGGGGCATAGTTACAAGGGCATGGCTATATAAAACCAAAGTGCATTGGACTTCCTTTACCCAAAGGGTGGTAAATCTCTGGAGGACTGTGAATGTTAGATAATTGGAGGTATTTAAAGAGGAGATAGATAAATCTTTGGAAGATCAGGAATTGAGGGTTATAGGAAACTGGCATAGAAGAGGGGTTGAAGCCTGAGGTAGATCAGCCAGACTCCCTGGACAGCACCTTCCAAAGACATGATGTCTACCAGCTAGAAAGACAAGGGCAGCAAAATCATGGCGACACCACCATCTGGAAGTTACCTCAAGTCTCACACCATTGTGACTTGGAAATATAGTGCTGTTCCCTCACCATCACCGGTCCAAGATCTAGGAATCCTCTCCCAAACAGTATTGTGGGCATACCCACACCTCAAGGTCTCCAGCGGTTCAAGAAGGCAGCTCACCACCACCTTGATGAGGGATGGGCAAATAAATATTGGCTCACCTGCGAAGCCCACATCCCTTGAATGAGTAAAAAAAAGCTGACCATATTGAATGGGGGACATGCTTAAGGAGCCAGATGGCTGACGCATGCTAATGTGAAACACATGGTCACAGGAGAATGTGAAAATCCTGCACCGAACTAACTGTAGCACCACCATGCCCCCATTGTGCTGCAATGCAGTCTGTAGTATTTTTTTACTGCAACATTAGTGTAAATGAACAAGAATGCATCCTAAAGAAAGTAAACCCTCCCAATTCTTGAAGTGAAAACAATATGCAGAAATGAGTGCAAATTCACATACTTACATGTAACAGACAATTAATACGACATACAGAAGAAACTGAAGAGATTAATTGCAAAAGCCCTGTGTGAGTACCTCTAATCAGGCTTCCACAACTCACCACACAGAAACAGACCTCTTGGTCGTTAGAGTTCATGCCAAGCATCAAGCATGCACTTTCACTAATCCTGCACTACTCCCATTTTTTCCCCACATTCCCAGCAACTCCCCCTAGATTCTACTACTCACCTACACACTAGAGATAATTTACATTGGACACTTCGTCCACCGACCTATATTTTAGAAATGTGGGACAGAACGGGAACACCAAAGGAAATCCATGTAGCCATAGGTAGAACATACAAACTCCATATAGACAGCACTGCAGATCAGGATTGACCTCAGGATGCTGGAGCTGTGAGGCAGCAGGTCTACCAGCTGCACCCGCATCACCGTGCCTCCCCATTGTTACTGTCAGCAGCGTCAGTTGAGAGTGGACGCTGACAGTTGTGGGTTCAAGGTCCACTCCAGAGACACACATGCAACAATCTCAATTGAAACCATTCTGAAGCACTGAGGGAGGGCAGCACAGTAAGACATGCTGAGATTTGGATCAGAGCTTACATCTTACATCCTCTGTCCTATTGGTGGATGTGAAAGATCTCAGTGTATTCTGTGCCTCTATTCAATAAGCTTATTGTTCCAGTTAAATATGAGGCAAACAAAGCTGCCTTCTCCCTCCCATCTCTATTGCTGTTTTTGTCAAACCTGGTGTCCGGCCAAGTTTTAGATCCTTGTTCTAATATCTTGTGTCAACTTTTGATTGATCATGTTTTTGTACCTTGTATCATTTTACTTCAATTACATTGCTATTGCTCAACAGACAACAAATGAAAGCTACTTCCCCTTAACTGTGCACAGCATGCAGTTTACCCCTATTGGAAATTACTCACTCAGAGAACACAGGATCAGCAGCAAAACTCTCATTTCACCAGGTGACATTCTGCAAAAGAAAGCATGGAATTAAAATCAGAGAGAAATGAGACACCAAGGTCTTAGAACATAGAAGAGTGCAGCACAGTATGGGTCCTTCACGCACAATGTTGTGCTGAACTATATGAACACTTACTCCATGTTCAATCTAACCCTTCCCTCCTGCACAGCCCATAAACCTCCATTTTTCTTACTTCCATGTGCCTATCTAAGAGTCTTTTAAATGTCCCTATTGTATCAACCTCTACCATTACCCCCAGCTGTGCGTTTCAGGCACCCACCACTCTCTGTGTAAAGAACCTACCTCTGACCTCTCCCCTGAACATTCTTCCTTTGACCTTAAATGGATATCCTCTGGTATTGGACATTGATGCCCTGGGGAAAAGGTGCTGGCTATCCATTCTATCAATGCCCCTCATAATCTTATACACCTCTATCAAGTCGCTTCTCATCTGCGTTGCTCCGAAGAGAAAAGCCCTAGCTGACTCAACCTTTCCTCATAAGATATGTTCTGTAATCCAGGTAGCATCCTGATAAATCTCCTCTGCACCCTTTCTAAAGCTTCGACATCCTTCCTATAATGAGGTGACCAGAACTGAACATAAAGTGTGGTCTAACCAGAGTTTTATAGAGCTGCAACATTACCTTGCGGCTCTTGAACTCAATCCCCCAAACAATGAAGGCCAGCACGCCATACACCTTCTTAACCATGTGGCAACTTTGAGGGATCTGTGGACTTGGACCCTAAGATCCCGCTGTTCCTCCACACTGCTCAGAATCCTGCCATTAATCTTTTACTCCGCCTACGTGTTTGTTCTTCCAAAATGTATCACTCCACACTTTTCCGGATTGAACTCCATCTGTCATCTGCCACTTCTCTGCCCAACTCTGCATCCTGTCTATATCCTGTTGTAACCTACAACAACCTTCTATGCTGTCCACAACCCCTCTAACCTTCATGTTATCCACAAACTTACTAACTCATCCTCCCACTTCCTCATCCAAGTCATTTATAAAAATCACAAACTACAGGGATCCCAGAACAGATCCCTGCCAAACACCACTAGTCACCGACCTCGAAGCAGAATATTCTCCATCTACTACCACCCTCTCCCTTCCATGGGCAAGCCAATTCCGCATCCACGCAGCCAAGTCTCCATAGATCCTGTGCTTCATGACTTTCTGGATGAACCTACCATGGGGAACCTTGTCAAATGCCTTACTAAAGTCCACATACACCACATCCAACCCTCTACCTTCATCAATTTGTTTTGTCACCTCCACAAAAAACTCAATGAGGCTCGTGAGGCACGACCTGCCCTCACATAGCCATGCTGACTTTTCCTAATAAGACTATGCTTCTCCAAATGCTCATAAATCCTGTCCCTAAGAATCCTCTCCAACAGCTTGCCCACCACTGATGTAAGACTCACTGGTCTATAATTCCCAGGGTTATCCCTATTACCTATCTTGAACAAGGGAACAACATTTGCCAGTCCTCTGGTACCACTCATGTGGCCAAGGAGGCTGCAAATTATAAGTGGGTGAGATACATCATTCCCTCACTGGGGCCTACACATAGAGGTGAGATCCTCTCCTCCTCACTGGGATCCGAGAGGGCAAGATGAGATCTCCCTCTTACCCCAAATGGGACCCTACAGAGAGAAGTGCGATTATTATTATTGCTTTATTATTGTCACGCGTACCGAGATACAGAGAAAAGCTTTTATTTGCATCCCATCCAGGCAGATTATGCCATACATAAGTACATTGACCTGGTAAAAAATATATCAGAATATAGAATGTAGTGTTGCAACAGAACGAAGAACTTAGTATTGGAGAGATCTCCCTCTTTCCCTCCAAGGGACCAATGAGAAAGTGGTGAGCTCCAACCTCTTTTCATTTCCATAAGGATATCCTTGTTTTCAGTCCTCCCATCTTCTACCTTAGTCTCTCTCCCTCTCAAAACTTTTGCCCCATGCAGTACACAAAACAGACACAGAAAACAAAACACAGACACACATCCTAATCAACATAAGGCAGATTTCTGAGCTTGATCAAGTGTTGGAGATGCCTCCTTACCTTAACCTCCAAAGGAGGTATTGATGTGCGAGATGAAGGGAGATGGAACCACCTGCAACCTCCTCAGTGTCGTGGACAATCTGCTGTGAGAGGTGTTACACTTGGCAACAATTTATTGACTGCCTTCCACATGGGCAGGGCTGGAGCAGGAATCAGTATTGTGTGAGACACACCCAATGATGTCAGGGTTGGAAAGTGTGCAGCTGATGTATGTTTGGACAAAACGTGAAAAATAAGCAAGCCAACATCTATTCCGGGATTCTGTAATGAAGAGTCCATTGTTCCCAGTATGTGATCTTCCTCCTCTAAATGACTCAGCTTCAAAGATGGGTTAGCATTAAGCAGAGGGCTGCAATGGCAATGAACATTGGTATTGGAGAGGGAATACAGGTCCTCTATAAATCCATACCAAATAATGAATGGGCCAGTATTATGCAGAGGGCTGTGAGTTCTGGAACAGAAATGGATATTGATGTTAAGAGAACAGACAAGTACATTGCAGAGAATTTAATCATTTCACAGAGATGGGCTGTTCAGCCCCACTGATCCACGTCAGGGTATTTATCAGCTCTGCTCAGACAGGATGCAGGTGCCACTACCTGAGCTGGAGGGCTGTGAGTTCAATTCCCACTCCAGAAATTTGAGCCAAAAACTCCCAAGTACCAGGCTAAGGGAATGCTGCACTGCCAGAGGTGATGCCTTTGGGAGAAGGCTCCACCTGCCTCTTCAATTAAATGAGAGAGATGCCATGGCAATGTTTTAATGAACTGTGGGGCAGCTTTCCTGATTGCCCTGGCCAATAACGATCCTTCAACCAGCATCAGTGTAGCAGATTACCTGCTGCCTGTTAGAGCCATTTGTGGGATTTTGCTGTGCCCAGGCTGTCTGCCTGACTTCTTACATTACAGGAGGGACCACACCAAAGTAGCTTGTTGGCTGTGGAAGGATGAGCACACTTGGGCTCTGTAATAGGACCGTTCAGTGAGAGTGTGAAAACAATGTAAATGGATGCAATGTAGGGAAGTGTGAGGTCATACACTTTGGTAAGTTGAATCAAAATGCAGACTATTATCTCAATGGAGACCTAATTCATATGAGTGGAATACTGAGGGATCAGGATATTCCTGTGCATGAATTATAAGAAAGTCCGCAAGAAGGTTTCAGAGAGCGAGACCTCCCAAAGTGCAACACCTCACACTTGCCCAGATTAATTTCCATCTGCCACCTCTCTGCCCATATCTGTAACTGATCTATATCCTGTTGTATTCTTTGATAGTCCTTTACACAGTCCACAACTCCACCAATCTTTGTGTCATCCGCAAACTTGCTAATCCACCCATCTACATTTTCAACCAAATCATTGATACATATCACCAACAACAAAGGTTCCAGCACCGATCCTTGTGGAACACCACTGGTCATGGACCTCAGCCAGGGTAACAGCCTTCCATCCCTACTCCCTGTCTTCTATGGGCAAGCCAGTTCTGAATCCAAACTTGCAATGTACCCTGGATCCCAATACATCCTTATCTTCTGAATCAACCTACCATGAGGGACCTTATCAAATCCCTTATTGAAGTCCATCTAGATAACGTCCACTGTCTTACCCTCATCAAGCACCTTTGTCACCTCCTCAAAAAACTCACTCATGTTTGTAAGGCATGACCTGCCCCGCACAAAGCCATGCTGACTGTCCCTAAGCAGGCCATGCCTTTCCAATTCCTATTAAGCATCCTCTCCAATAGCTTCCCGATCACTGACGTGAGGCTCACTGGCCTATAATTACCTGGATTATCCCTATTTCCCTTCTTGAACAAAGGCACAACATTTGTTCCTCTCCAGTCGTCCAGGACCTCGCCTGTTGCTGGTTAGGACACAGAGATCTTTGTCAAAGCCCCAGCAATTTCCTCAGTTGCTTCTTTCAATATTCTGGGATATATACCATCAGGCTCTAGGGACTTAGTCACCTTCATGCTTTGCAGAAGACCCAGCATTACCTCCTCCTTAATCTCAAAATGTCCCAGCACACTAGCATGCCCCACTCTGTCTTCACTGTCCTCTAAATCCTTCTCCTCGGTAAATACCGATACAATGTACTCATTCAGCAACTCAGCCACGTGCTCTGACTCCAAGCACAAATTCCCTACTTTATCCTTGATTGGACAAACTCTCTCTTTAGTTATCTTCTATCTTTTTAATGTAAGTGTAAATGCCTTGGGATTCTCTTTGTTCTTGCTCACCAAGGAGGTTTCATGGCCCCTTTAGGTCTTCCTTAAGTCCTGCTTAAGCACTTTCCTGCTATCTTTATATTCCACAAGGGCCCAGTCTGATTTTAGCTTTCTAAACCTTACTTTATGCTTCCTTTTCCTTCCTGACTAAATTTAGGACCTTTCGGGTCATCCAAGGTTTCCTTGTCCTTACGGAACATGCTGATCCTGACCTCTGATCAGTTAGTTAAATAACTCCCATGTCAGACGTGGGTTTGTCCGACAGCAGCTGCTCCCAATTAATGGCCCTTAGCTCCTGTCTTATCATGTCATAATTTGCCCTTCCCCAATTTAGTACCTTCCCACAAGATCCAATTTAATCCTTATTCATAATTATCTAGAAACATACGGAGTTGTGGTCACTATTCCCAAAGTGTTCACCCACTATCAGGTCTGTCACCTAGCCTAGCTCAGTTCCTAAAATCAGGTATAGTATGTTCTCTCCTCTAATTGGACTCTCTACATATGGTTTCAGGAACCCCTCTTGGATGTACTGAAGCTATCCCACCCTATCTAAGCTTCTTGTGTTAAGGAAGTTCCAATCAATACTGGTGAAGTTGAAGCCCCCCCACTATGACAATGCTGTTGTTTCTGTACCTTTCCATAATCTGTCTACATATCTGTTCCTCCACCTCTTGGTGGCTATTGGGGTGCCTATAGTATAATCCCATCACTATAATTGCACCTTTCTTATTTTTGAGCTCCATCCAAATTGCCTCTGTGGATGACCCCTCCAGTATGTCCTCTCTGTGTACCGTTGTGACATTCTCCCTTATCAGTAGTGCAACCCCCCCACGCCTTTTACCCCCCTCTCTATCATGTCGAAAAACAACAAAACCCAGGAACGTTGAGCTTCCAGTCCTGTCCCTCATGCATCCAGGTCTCTGTAATGGCAACAACATTGTTTGTTTTGTTTGTTTATTCTTTATTTGTCATTGTACTGCTGCAACCACAACACAACGAGATTACGATGGCACTCCCTTGCCTAATAAAAACCAAAACAGTAAATTGATAAGGGCAATTTTAACTTATAAAATAAAACAAACATACTTACACAAATATAAAGTATAAAAAAGGTAGTGTGCAAATGAACCATGATAATAATAATAATGATAATCAACAACATCTCAATATATTAAATAACACGATGATGAGTCCAGCCGGTAAAGGGGGGAAGATATAGTATGTGTATATATGTATGTATAGGAGGTGTCAGTCCATGTTCAACAATTTAACAGCTTTAGGAAAAAAGCTGTGTTTCAGTCTTGTAGTGTGTGCATGTATTGTCCTGTATCACCTACCAGAGGGGAGTAGTTTAAAAAGGTAGTGAGCAGGGTGAGCTGGTTCTCGAATGATCTTTAAAGCCCTGCTCCGACATCGAGCCTGATAGACGTCCTCCATCGCTGGTAACTGAGCCCCAATAATGTTTTGGGCCATCTTGATAACCCTCTGCAAAGCCTTTTGCTCCTTCCTAGTGCAGCTGGAATACCAAGCAGTAATGCTGTATGTCAGGGTGCTCTCCACCGCACACCAGTAAAAGTTCACCAGAATGTTCTGAGACAGTCTGGCTCTCCTCAATTTCCTCAAAAAATCGAGGTGTTGCTGTGCCTTCCTAATGACAGCTGAGGTGTGTATTCCTCAGGAAAAGTCCTTGGTGATGTATGCCCCCAGGAACTTAAAACTGGAGACTCTCTCCACAGACTCGCCACCAATGAACACTGGACCAAGCTCTATCTTCCTTGACTTCCTGAAATCCACCACAATCTCTTTAGTCTTTTGGGTGTTAAGAATGAGATTGTTGGCGGAACACCAGGCTGTCAGGTTTTGTACCTCATCCCTGTATGCCCATTCATTATTGTTCATGATCAGGCCAATGACTATCGTGTCATCTGCAAACTTTATGATGGTGTTTGTTTCATGGACAGATGAACAGTCATGAGTAAAAAGGGCATACAGCAAGGGACTCAGCACACACCCCTGGGGAACACCAGTATTCAGGGTGAGGGTGGAAGATATTTGCCCTCCTAACCTGACAGTCTGCGGACGATTGGTCAGAAAGTCCATAATCCAGTTACAGATTGTTGTAATTCCATGTACTGATCCAGGCTGTAAGTTCATCCTCCTCACCCATAATACTCCTAACATTGAAATAAACACATTTCAGACCATCAGTCCCACCATGTTTATTAGTCTACTCCTTGTTCTCCTTTCTTTCAGTCTTACTTGTGATACCAACTTTCTTGCCCTCAACTCTACCACCTGTTGTCCTGCTGCTGTGGTTCCCAAACCCCTGCCACTCTAGCTTAAACCTTCCCAAGTAGCACTAGAAAACCTCCTGGCAAGGATATTGGTTCCCCTCCACTTCAGACGCAAGCTGTCTTGTTTGTACAGGTCCCACCTGCCCTGGAAAAGAGCCTAATGATCTATAAATCTGAAGCCCTCCCTCCTGCACCAGCTCCTTAGCCACATATTGAACTGCTCTATGTATCTATTTCTCACCTCACTAGCATGTGGCATGAGTAGTAATCCTGAGATTACAACCCTGGGAGTCCTGTTTTTTAACTTTCTACCTAGCTCCCAACAATCACTTTACAGGACCTCATCCCTGCTCCTGCCTATGCCATTGGTGCCAATATGGACCACAAGCTCTGGCTGCTCACCCTCCGCTCTCAGAATGTCCTGTACCTGCTTGTAAGACATCCTTGACTCTGGCATCAGGGAGGCAACACACCATCCTGGAGTCTCAACTGTGGCCACAGAAACACCCATCTGCACCCCTTACTATCAAGTCCCCTAGCACTATCACTCTGCCTGACTTCACCCTTCCTTTCTTTGTGTCAGAGAAAGAAAGAATATGCAAACATGAATGACAGTCCAACAAGGGTTCACTTGGTTGAGTCCTGGCATGAGAGAGTTTTTGTGTAAAGAAAGGCTCAAAAAAGTGACATCTGTATTCTTTGAAATTTAGAAGAATGAGGTGTGACCTTGCTCAACCATACAAGATCCTAATGTGCCATAACGTAATAGGTCTTCCCATGAGTGGGAAAGATTCGAATGAGGGTCAAAGTTACAAGTTAGGGAAGGTGGTCATTTAAAACCAATGTACATACAAGTTTCTTCTTGCAGAGCACAGTTAATATCTGGACTTCTCTAACCAAAATGATTGCTGAGGTTGGATCATTGGACATATTTAAAGAGGAAATAATCAATATTTAAAGATCAGAGAGTTGAGGGTGATGTGGAGTTGACTCAGAAGAGGAGTTGAGGCTTGGGCCTAATCTGGAAATATAGTATTTCATGGAGTGGTAAGCTTGAAGGACCAGGTGGCCTACTCCTGCTCCTATTTTGTTGTGTCCTTGTGTAAAGTGGTTGAGTGATCTTGGGAGGTAATTCTAGAACAAAAGATCTTGGCCGCCAGTGTTGGAGGATTTAAAGCAAAAATACGAGCTGTTGGAGGAACTCAGTGGGTTAGGTAGCATCTATGGAGAAAAATGGACAGTCAACATTTTGGGTTGAGACCCTTCATCTGTTCTAATCAGCTCTTTTTTTTATGCTCCCGATTCCAGCATTCATAGTCTCTTATGACTCCTGGGGGATTTAAATTTAAGAAGATATGTCACTGGGGAGGAAATACACAACCTCTCCCAGTCCCAGCTCCCTCTCTCACCTTGGCCTTGTTTGCACCTGTATCAATGCTCCCCTATGGCTTTTCACCAGATGTTGTCTCTGCCTCTGACGTGGAGAGTTGATCATTCTCAGTCTGACAGCTTCCTGTAACAATCAATAAGGAGCACAGTGGTTTATTGGAACTTTAGTGGGCATCAGATGTTGGAGAACAAGGAGATGTGGGATGTTGGAGATGTGGGGCGGCACGGTAGCGTAGCGGTTAGCGCGACGCTATTACAGCGCCAGCGATCGGGGTTCAATTCCCGTCGCTGTCTGTAAGGAGTTTGTACGTTCTCCCGTGACTGCGTGGGTTTCCCCCGGGTGCTCCGGTTCCCTTCCACATTCCAAAGACGTATGGGTAGGTTAATTTGGGTTTAAAATGGGTGGTGTGGACTCATTGGGCCAGAAAGGCCTGTTACCACACTGTAAATAAAATTTAAAATTTAAAAACATCCACAGGACATAACCCACATAAGACCAGATCACCTTTGGCAAAAGGGTGCATCTACTTTAACTTTGAAGGGCAAGAAAATGATCTGCCAAATGGCGTAATTCTGCTCCTATGTCTTATAGAATTAAAAATGAATTAAACCGACCTGGTCACAGACAATTCAAACCAACCATACCCAGCCTATATTTGTGATCTGCACCAGCTCCTCCAATCCACCTTCATTAACCTTCTAATCCAGCTTCCTTATTTACCCTGCCTTTCTTTGATTAGATGTTATGGAGAAGTTAGATGAAGTATAAAACCAGGATAAATTGGAACTATAATGGACAGGGAGGGGCAAGACCACAGAGGGGATTGAAAACTACAATGAGAATTTTATGAATGAGATCAGCGTGAAGGTGAAGAGTGAATGAAAGAGTGCAAATTGGGAAACAGGGAGCATCATGTCTTGTTTCCTCTAATTGTCACAAAAACATGGATACATGGTTTCCTCAGTTTTCCTCTCTCATTCTCACTCCCTCTCCACCACGACTGTCTCTTTCTCTCTATATTTTCACTCTCGCCAACACATCCCTTCTTTCCATATGTCGATTTATTACTCACTTTGCATCTGTGACTTTTCACCAAATGTTACCTGTGCCCCCAAATGGAAGGTGGTTTGTTCTCAGTCTCTGAGCTTCCTGTTACAAACAGGACAACAACACAGGGCTGAATTGGCCAATGGAGTGTTTCTACTAGAACTACAATGGCCAAAGAAAGTTTGTGAATTATTTTGGAGTTACTGCATAGAACCTGGTCATTCAACCCAACAGCTCCATGACAGATTTTCTACTCCACACTAACCTTATTCAACTTGTTAGTACTGGGCACTCAGCTGTGTGGTGAAACTACGGTGAGAGAGGTTTTGCCCAGATGCTTCCGTTTCCTACCATATCCCAAAGACATGCAGGTTGATATGTTAACTGACCACAGTAAATTGCCGCTAGTGTGTGGGTGGGTGGTAGAATCTGAGGAATGTAGGGAGAATAAAATGGGATTGAATAGGATCAGTGTAAATGGGTGTTTGATGGTCAGCATGGACACAGTGGGTCAAAGGGCCCATTTCTGTGCTGTATGTCTCTATGACTCTCTACCTATCTGTCTCTCTCTACTTCATTGTCTCTTTCTTTCTCTTTCGTATAATCCCTGTCCCTCCATTCCACCAATCCCACTTGTTTCCATATGTCCATCTGTTGATCAGTTTCCATCTGTGATCTTTGACCAAAACTTGTGTACGCCTTCTCCTGCCCCCAGGACCTGAGATGAAAGATACCTAGTTCTCAGCCTGTGAGCATCCTGTTACATACAAGATGTCAGAGCAAGGCAAAATTGACCAGTGGAGTGTCTTCCTTAGATCTATAATCACCAGAGAAGGGAGAGGGAATTACTTAGTTACTACACAGAAAAAAGGCCACACAGCCCAACTTCTCCATGGCAGACTTTATATCCCCACTCCCAACATTTTGCAGCATGGCAGTACTCAGCTGTGTCATGGAGTCAGGGAGCGTTAAGGGCCAATGCTAGTGTGGGACAGGCATTGAAGTGTTATATCCTGAAGTTGTACATTGTTATTGTGTGCTTGTTTGTATCAGTGTGTGTGTGTGAGTGTATTTTACCCCAGTTGTGATCCCCTCTCGTGTTCATGGTATCCTGTGCGTGAGTGAGCGTGTGTCTGTTCCCATCCATTTGGTCCCGCGTTTGCCTTTGTGATTAAACTAGTTTTGGTCTACAAAGCTCGTGTTCAGAGTCCTTGATCCTTAAGACAGTAAAGAACGATTTCACACAACAGGGCTGTAAAAGAAATGTCAACAGGATCATTCCTATTCTATTAAAAATGTACGGCACCGGACATTGCCCATTAAAGAACAATCAAGACAGAATTAGAGGGACTCAGATATCTCAGACGCTTAAAGAAATGGAGGGGATTGTAGAGATAGGGAGGGGCAAGACCTTGGAGGGAAATGAAAACCAGGAAAAGTCGTGTCTGGTTCTAAGTATCAAGGATTTTTTCTCTCTCTCCCCAGCAATATCTCTTCCCACAAACCATCTCACCCAATCTTGTGTATTTTATCGGTTTCCTTATATTGCTCGAGAGGCATCTCCATTCTGTTATGTGTGTCTCTGAAATGAAGTATTCATTCTTTGTAGTACATGAACTGCATCTAACAAACAAAACATCAGGAATGGGCCAGGATTGATCAGGGGAGTCCATTGGAAATTCAATGAAAATGGGAGTTAGGAAGATTTAGAATTTAAAGGAGATGAACTGCCTATTCAGAGTAAAATCACAGTATGACTATAGGTCCTCCTCCCCTGCCTTCTCCAACCACTCCTCTTGCGCTAATCACCATTGTGACAGTTTTGGACACTGGGTGTGCAAACAGGGACAGCAACAGACACAAGAGGGTGAGAAAAGGAGACATTCTCATACTATCACGTGGGAGTGTGCTGGGAGTGAATAGCCACAGGCTGAATTTCTGTTTGTTTAATATTGTATCAGTACTTGGTAGTGAATAAGCAAGTTAGAGAAAATTTTATTGTCATTCAAAGTCAAAGTTGAATTATTGTCATATACACAATTACATACATGTGCAGGTGCAATTATAAACTTGTGGCAGCATCACAGGCACGCAACATCATATAAATAGCACTCACAAGAAAAACATAAATTAAACAAATTATACACAATTTTTACAAGAACACGTAGAACAAAAAAAAAACAAAGTCCATTTTACTGCAAAGTGGTCACGTTGTTGTTGAACTGTAATGATTAGGGTTTTGCCAGTTGGTTCAAGAACCGAATGGTTGAAGGAAAGTAGCTGTTCTTAAACCTGATGATGTAGGACTTCATGCTTCTGTACCTCCTGCCCAATGGTAGCATGGCCCAGATGGTGGGGATCTTTGATGATGCATGTTGCCTTCCTGAGGCTGCGCCTTCTGTAGATACTACCAATGGTGGGGAGGGATGTGCCCGTGATGTGCCCTACTCTCTGCAGCTTCTGACATTTCTGCACATTTGAATTGCCATACCAAACCATGATGCAACCAGTGAAGATGCTTTCAACAGTATATCTGCAGAAGCATGTTGGAGTACTCAATGACAAGCTGAACCTCCTTAACCTCCTAAGAAAGTAAAGGCGCTGGTGTGCCTTCCTTATGATTTTGTCTATGTGCCGGGCCCAGGACAGGTCATCTGATATGTTAAGGCCCAGGAATTTAAAGCTGCTGACTCACTCCACTGTTGATCTCCCAATGAGGACTGGCGCATGTTCACCCTCTTTCCCCTTCCTGAAGTCAACAATCAACTCTTTTGTTTTGCTGACGTTGAGCTAAAGGTTGTTTTTACATCACCACTCAACCAGGTGAACTGACTCATCACCACCTGTGATTTGTCCAGCAACAGTAGTGCCATCATTGAATTTGAATATGGCATTGGAGCTGTGCTTAGCCACACGGTCATGTGTGTATAAAGAGTACAGCAGGGGACGAAGCATGCAACCTTGAGGTGCACCTGTGTTGATGATCAGCGAAGAGGAGATGCTGTTACCAATCCTTACTGATTGGATCTTCCAATGAGAAAGTCAAGTTTCCAGTTACAGAGGGAGGTACAGAGGCCCAGTTCTTGAAGCTTGATGATCAGTTTGGTTGGACACCGAGCTGTAGTCATTGAGCAGCAGCCTGACGTACGAATCCTGTTGTTCCAACACCAAAGCAGGATGTTCAGCCTACTGGTTCATGCCGGGGCATTTATCAGTTTGGCTCAGATAGCAATGCAGCTGCCTCTGCCTCTGCGGTGGAGGACTGTGAGTTCAACTCCCACTCCAGAAATCTAAGCTCAAAATGGACACTAACCCTCAAGGTATCATGCTGTGGGAGTGCTGCAATGTCAGAGGTGCTGCCTTTGAGAGAAATTGCTTCCTTGGGTGGATGGAAGATATCCAGCTAATATCCTAAACATTAGGCAGCTCTCCTGGAAATAAGTGAAAATGGCACTGGAGGTGACATTTTTCTGGCAGCTAACAGGAATATAATTATATACTCAAAATCTGACCTTTTAAAACTCAAAACTGCAGGATAAACTACTGCAGTAAATAATGTTCCTTTTAAGCCATTTAAATGCATTAGTGATCTGAAGATTGCTGGATGGACCGAACAAACTCAGCAGAACAGACCATGTAGAATGGATGCACAGCACATGGAAGCATCAAGGAGGCCTCCACTGTGCCAGAAACCATGGTCAACGGGGAGGACAACAAGAAAGACTGATGCGTAGGGACATAAGATCCCTCCACTCCCTAACATCCTGCTGGCCAATGTACAATTGCTGGAGAACAAAATAGAAGACCTGGGAGCAAGATAGCTTTATCAGAGGGACATAAGGGACTGCTGTGTACTCTTGTTTCACAGAGACATGGCTCACCCCCCAAATCATCTGATACGGCGGCTCCAGGCGCGAGGGTTTCTTTTCGATTCACCGTATGGACCGGATGGCACCGTTGAGTAAGAGGCAAGTAAAAAGGCGGTGGCAACTGCTTTATGATAAATTCATCTCGGTGCTTGGAGGTGGCGGCCTTGTCCTATCCCTGCTCCCCCGATCTGGAACAGCTTTAGTGGAGTTCTGACCCTTCTACCTATCATGAGAATTCACCACCATCATCCTGACTGCAGTCAACATCTCACCTCTGGCAGATGTCAATCTAGCACTTGAGGTACTGAGTGCTGTAATCAACAGATTCATCAACAGATACAAATGAATATGCACGGTCATCAATGACTTTATAAGAATATATGTGGATGAGTGTGTACCCATAAGAACATTCCTAGTCTTCCCCAACCAGAAGCCCTGGATGAACCAGGAGATTCGTAATCTGTTAAGGGCTAAATATGTGGCATTTAGGGCTGGTGACCTAAATGTCCAAATATGACCTTCAGAATGCCATTGTGAGTACAGAGGCAATTTCAAACTAAATGGGAATCACAGATGGATACTTAGCACCCGTGGCAGGGCTTACTTCCTACAAGGCAAGATCAGGAAGAATAAGTGGCAACAACCCATTACTCCCAGAGAAGCTAAATGCCTTCTGTGCATGCTTTGATAGAGAAAACTATGACATATCCACCAGCCCCAACATCCCCAGAGGACCATGTAATCTCAGTCTCTGAGGCCAATATCCGGGCATCCTTCAAGACGGCATATGTGGCCGGGTGTTAGGGAACTATGCAGACCAACTGGCTGGAGTATTTATGGACACATTCAACCTCTTGCCTCCACAGACCAAGTTTCCCCCCTGCTTTAAACAGTACCAGTACAATAGATGCCAGTTGGTCTGCATAGTTCCCTAACACCCGGCCACATATGCCGTCTTGAAGGATGCCCGGATATTGGCCCAAACAGTACCAGTACCCAATAAGAATGTGGTGACCTGCCTCAATGACTACCATCCAGTAGTGCTTACATCAACCATAATGAAGTGCTCTCAGAGGTTTGTTTATAGCACGAATCAACTCCTGCCTCAGAGATGACTTGGCTCAGCTTCAATTTGCCCATCACAAAAGATCAACAGCAGATGCGATTTCATGAGCCCTTCACTCTGCCCTGAACCATCTGGACAACAGGATCACTTACATTCGGCTGCTGTTCATTGAACAGCTCGGTGTTCAACACAATCATTCCCTCCAAACTTATCACAAAGCTTCAAGACCTGGGCCTCTGTACCTCCCTCTGCAATGAGATCCTCGACTTCATCGGCAGACCTCAATCAGAGGATTGGTGACAGCACCTTCTCCTCACTGACTATCAATACAAGTACACCTCAAACCTGCATGCATCATCAAAGAACCCCCACCATCCGAGCCATGTGATCTTCTCACAGCTACCATCAGGCAGGAGGTACAGAAGTAAGTGGTTGTTGAGCTTAAACAGAAATAGAAACTTTGGCAGTCCCTTATTCGTGTCATGTCAGTACAGGAGGAGCATTGTGAGAAAGAATCATTCAATGCCTGGCTCCTAGATATTTGCTCAGCGAGACTTGCACTGTCACGAGTCCCATGGGGAAGAAGCAACTTAAATTCATGTACTAATTTTAATGTAGCAAAAGATTCCCAGTTGCTTCACAGAGCTAATTACTGTATGTGACCATAATAGTACGCTCGGGTGGAGGATCACAATCTTGAAAAGTATGTAAATTTTGAGGAGAAAAGAAAGGTATCCAGTGCAGAGGATAAGAGCTCATGGTATTGAGGGGTGGGGGAAGGGTGTTGCATGTTAACATGGATCGAAAACTGGTTTGCCATGAAAGACAGAGTTGTAAAAGTTGGTCTTTATCGGACTAGTGGAATGCCCCAAGGATTTGTTCTTGACTGTCAATTATTTGCTATCTACATTAAAGACTTTGAGCACTCAGTAGCATATAGGGTATCCAAATTTTCTTATGACATGAAAAAAAGCAGGATGGCTTGTAGCAATGAGAAAGTAGCTGAGATAGTTTTATCATCGTTAGGCATAGGTGAGGTGCTGGAAAACTGGAGGATAGTGAACGTTGTGCCTTTAATTAAGAAGGGCTGCAAAGAAAACCCTGGGAACTATAGCAGTAAGCCTAGCATCTGTGGTAGGTAGGTTAGGAGAGAAGATTCTGAGGGATAAAATTAAAATGCATTCAGAAAGACTAGGGATAGTCAGCACGGCTTTGTGCGTGGGAGATCTTACAAATTTGATTGAGTTTTTAATGAAGTGACCAAGGTCAACAAGGACAGGGTGGCAGACATGGTCTTTATCTACTTCATTAAGGCCTTTGAGGTTTCACGTGGTAGGCTGCTTTGGAATGTTAAATCACATGGAATCCAGGGAGAGCTGGCTAATTGGATACATAATTGGCTTCATGGTAGGATGCAGATGGTGAGGGTGGAAGGTTGTTTCTCTGGTTGGGTCAGTGACTAGTGGTGTGCCTCAGGGGTCAGTGCTGGGCCCATTGTTGTTTGTCATCTATTAACAATTTTGATGAGAATGTACAAGGCATGGTTAGTAAGTTTGTAGATGAAACTAAAATCAGTGGTATCATAGATAGTGAAGAAGCTCAACAAGAATTACAGGGAGATCTTGATCAGCTAGGTAAGAGGGCTGAGGAATGGCAAATGGAGTTTAATTCAGATAATTGCAAAGTGCTGCATTTTGGAAAGTCAAATTAAGATAGGACTTGTACAGTGAATGATAAGGGCCCAGAGGGTGTTGCAGAACAGAGGGACCTTGAAATTCAGGTTCATGACTCAAGGATCTACTTTCAAGGATTCACAGGTAGATGGGGAGGTGAAGAAGGCGCTTGTCATGCTTGGATTCATCAGTCAGGGCAATGAGCAGAGAAGCTGGGAGGTTATGTTGCAGTTGTATAAGACATCAGTGAGGCTGCACTTAAAGAGTATTGTATTCAGTTTTGGTCATCCTGCTATAGGAAAGATGTTATTAAATTGGAAAGAGTGCAGAAAAGATTTACAAGGATATTGCCAGGACTTGAGGGAATGAGTTGGAGGGAGAGGTTGGACAGGCTGGGACTTTCTTCCTTGGAGACTGAGAGCTGATCTTATAGAGGTGTATATAATCATGAGGGGTATAGACAGGGTGAATGAACTCAAAGTCTTTTTCCCAGGGTTGCAGAATCAAGAACCAAGGGCTAGGTTTAAGGTGAGAGGTGAAAGATAGGAAACTGAGGGACACTTTTTTTACACACAGAGGGCGGCAAGTACATGGAATGAGCTACCAGAGGAAATAGCAGGTACAATAGCAGGTACAATAGCAACTTTTAAAAGACAGTTGGACAGGTACATAGATAGGAAAGGTTTATAAGGGATGGGCCAAACCTGGGCAAATGGGACAAGCATGGATAGGCATCTTGGTTGGGATGGACCAGTTAGGCTGAAGGGCCTGTTTCTGTGGTGTAAGACTCTATGAATCAAAAGGTAGACCATTATCTGAATAGAGAGAGGAACTGTCAAAGAATACAGAGGGATCTGGATGTCCTGATGCATGAAACACTAAAAATGCTAGCTTACAGGTGCAGCAAACAGTTAGGAAGGCAATTGGCACGTTGGAATTGATTGCAATGGGGGTTGGAGTATGGAAACAGAAGTATTGTTACAATTGTCCAGGGTGATAGTGAGGCCACACCTGGAATACTATGCACATTTTTGGTCCCATTATTTATGGAGGGATGTACCAGCATTGAAGGCAATTCGGAAGAGCTTTACTCAGCTGATTCTTAAGAGAGAGTTGTCCTATCTGAGCAACTCAAAAGGTTAGATCTGTGTTCTTTGCAATTTAGAATGTAGTGTTAAGATGTAGATATTGAAATGTTTCAACCAGTGGTAGAGTCACAAACAAGGTGTTATACTCACAAGGGGCCAGTGGTTGGGTGAGGGGGGGGGGGGGCAGTGGCGGTGGTGGTGGCGGTGAGTTCATTTAAAACTGAGGTGAAATTCTCTGCCCTCAGGGTTACAGGCAGTAGGGCACTGGAGGAGATCAAGGGGAAGTACATCAATTTATGAAAGATTGTCTAATTGAGATCCATGTGGAGCTGGCATGAAAGAGAAGTCAAGGCCTGAGCAGATCAACTATGATCGTAAAGAATGTCTGAACCCAACACCCTGTCAGTGTTGGACACTGGACTTTGTATTACAGAACTATAATAGATAGAGGGTGAGAGTCAGAGTTATACAGCACAGAAACAGGCCATTTGGCCCAACTCGTCCATGCTGACCAAGACTAGCTCAAGCCCCTGTTTCAGCTCATCACAATTGCCTGCATTTGGCCCAGGTTTCTCAGCCTTTCCTATCCCTAAGCCTAACCCTAATGCATGCACCAGATGTCTTTTAAATGTTGTAATCGTACCAACCTCTACAAAGGCAGCTTGTTCCAAATACCCAATGACTTTTGTGGGAAAACTTGCACCTCAGGTCTCTTTTGAACCTTTCCCCTCTCATCTTAAATCCATTCCCTCTAGTTTTAGACTCCCCCATTCTGGGAAAAGTCT
Organism: Pristis pectinata; assembly: GCF_009764475.1. Lineage (NCBI taxonomy): Eukaryota > Metazoa > Chordata > Chondrichthyes > Rhinopristiformes > Pristidae > Pristis > Pristis pectinata. The sequence goes on from NC_067419.1 coordinate 124,082, forward strand.
GTGACATTATCCTTATCTACACCCCTCATGGATTTAGATACCTCTAAGGTCATCCACAGCCTCCTATGCTCCAGGGAGAACGGTCCTAGCCTATCCAGTCTCTCTTCATAACTCAAGCCCTCCATTTCCAGCAACATCCTTGTGAATCTCTTCTGTACCTTCTCTAGCTTAAATCCCATTCTTCCTGCAGTGTGGCAACCAGAACAACACACAATATTTCAGGTGCAGCCTCACTAACCTCCTATACAGCTGTAAATGACATCCCAACTCTTGTACTTAGTGCTCTGACCAATGAAGGCAAGCAAGCCATATACTTCTTAACCACTTTGTCTGCCTATATCGCCACTTTCAGGAAACCATGTGCTTGCACCCTGAAATCTCTGTGTTCTACAACACTCTCCAGGACCCTCCAGGGTCCTGTATACTCTGCCCTGGTTTACCTTCCCAAAATACATCACATTGCACTTGTCTGAGGTAAATTCCATTTACCATTTCTTTGCCCACTTTCCCAGTTAATCTAGATCCTAACATTATAATATTAGATAACCGTCTTCACTGCCCACAACACCACCAATTTTGGTGTCATACACAAACACTACTCAAGCTACTTATATTCTCATCCAATTCTATAATACATATGACAGACAGCAGAGGACCCAGCACCACTCCCTCTGACAGGCCCCCAAGTCACAGGTCTCCAGTCTATAAAACCACCCTCAGATTCCTTCCACCAAGCCAAGTTTGTATCCAATTCGCTAGCTCACTCTGGATTTCATGAGATCTCACCTTCCCAACCAGTCTACCATATATGACCTTGCCAACAGCCTTGCTGAAGTTAAAATAGACAACTTTCCATTGCACTGCCCTCGTCAAACTTCATCACCTCTTCAAAACCTCACCCAAGTTTGTGAGATACAATTTCCCACATACAAAGCCATGATGACTATCTATAATCAGTCCTTGCCTTTCCAAATGCAGAGAGATCCTGTCTCTCAGAATCCCCTCCAGTAACCGCCGCTATTGGCCTATAGTTCCCTGGCTTGTCCTTGCAGCCATTTTTTAAAAAAGGCACTTTCCAGTCTTCTGCTACCTGACCAGTGGCTGAGGACGATGCAAAGATCTCTGGCAGTGTGCTAACAATTTCTTCACTTGCTTCTCACAACATCCTAGGGCACAGTTGGTCACACCCCGGGGATTTATCAAAATGTATGCATCTCATGACCGCCAACCATATCAGGACATTACTGTTCTCTTCCTGAATTTCCGAGCTTTCATAGTAAATTCAAATGAGAACTATTAATTTAAGATCTGGACCATCTCCCATGGATCAATACATATACAATCACATCGATCTTAAGAAGATCTACTCTTTCCCAAGTAAAACATTTGCTCTAATATACATAGAATCTCTTTGGGTTCTCATTTTGTTATAGAACCATAGAACAATACAGCACAATACAGGCCCTTCGGCCCACCATGTTGTGCCGACCTTTAAACCACGCCTATCTAACCCCTTCCTCCCACATATCCCCCTATTTTAAATTCCTCCATATACTTACCTAACAATCTCTTGAACTTGACCAATATACCTGCCTCCACCACTACCCCAGGCAGCACATTCCATGCACCTACCACTCTCTGGGTAAAAAACCTCCCTCTGATATCTCCCTTGAACTTCCCACCCATTACTTTAAAGCCATGCCCTCTTGTATTGAGCATTGGTGCCATGGGAAAGAGGCACTGGCTGTCCACTCTATCTATTCCACTTAATATTTTGTATACCTCTATCATGTCTCCCCTCATCCTCCTTCTCTCCGAAGAGTAAAGCCCTAGCTCCCTTAGTCTCTTCTCATAATCTATACTCTCCAAACCAGGCAGCATCCTGGTAAATCTCCTCTGCACCCTTTCCAACACTTCCACATCCTTCCTATAATGAGGCGACCAGAACTGGACACAGTACTCCAAGTGTGGTCTAACCAGAGTTTTGTAAAGCTGTATCATTGCCTCACGGCTCTTAAACTCGATCCCACGACTCATGAATTCTAACATCCCATAAGCTTTCTTAACTACCCTATCCACCTGTGAGGCAACTTTCAGGGATTTGTGGATAGGAACCCCCAGATCCCTCTGCTCCTCCACACTACCCAGAATCCTGCCATTAACCTTGTACTCCACCTTGGAGTTTGTCCTTCCAAAGTGTACCACCTCACAGTTCTCCAGATTGAACTCCATCTGCCACTTCTTAGCCCAGCTCTGCATCCTATCAATATCCTTCTGCAATCTTTGACAGGCCTCCACACTATCCACAACACCACCGACCTTTGTGTTGTCTGCAAACTTGCTAACCCACCCTTCTACCCTCTCATCCAAGTCATTAATAAATATTATGAAAAGTAGAGGTCCCAGAACTGATCCTTGTGGGACACCGCTAGTCACAGCCTCCAATTTGTATGCACCCACTCCACAACAACCCTCTGCTTTCTACAGGCAAGCCAATTCTGAATCAACACAGCCAAGCATCCTTGGATCCCATGCCTTCTGACCTTCTGAAGAAGTTTACCATGTGGAACCTTGTCAAACACCTTACTAAAATCCATGTAGACCACATCTACTGCACTACCCTCGTCAATCTGCCTGGTCGTCTCCTCAAAGAATCCTATCAGGCTTATGAAACATGATCTTCCCTTCACAAAGCAATTCTGCCTGTCCCGAATCAGTCCATGATTCTCTAAATGCTCAGAGATCCTATCTCTAAGAATCCTTTCCAACAGCTTGCCCACCACAGACGTAAGGCTCACTGGTCTGTAATTCCCTGGACTATCCCTACTACCTTTTTTGAATAAGGGGACAACATTTGCCACCCTCCAATCCTCCAGTACCATTCCTGTGGACAACGAAGACGCAAAGGTCCTAGCCAACGGTTCAGCAATCTCCTCCCTTGCCTCACGGAGCAGCCTGGGGAATATTCTGACAGGCCCCGGGGACTTTTCTGTCCCAATATTTTCTAACAGCTCCAACACATCCTCTATCTTGATATCTACATGCTCTAGAACATTAACCTTACCAACACTGTCCTCAGCGTCATCTAGGCCCTTCTCCTTGGTGAATACTGAAGAGAAGTATTCATTGAGAACCTCACCCAGTTCCACAGCTTCCAGGCACATCTTTCCATCTTTGTCTCTAATCGGTCCTACCTTTACTCTCGTCATCCTTCTGCTCTTCACATAAGTGAAAAAAGCCTTGGGATTTTCCTTAACCCTACTTGCCAAGGCCTTTTCATGTCTCCTTCTTGCTCTCCTCAGCCCCTTCTTAAGCCTTCTTAAGTTCCTTCCTTGCTACCCTATATTCCTTGAGCCCTATCTGATCCTTGCTGCCTACACTTTATGTATGCTGCCTTCTTCCTCCTAACTAATTGTTCCACCTCTCTTGTCACCCACGGTTCCTTCACCCTGCCATTCTTTCTCTGCCTCACTGGGACAAATTTATCCCTAACCTCCTGCAAAAGATCCCTGAACAATGACCACATCCCCATTGTACATTTCCCTTCAAAAATGTCATCCCAATTTACTCTTGCAAGTTCTAGCCTTATAGCTTCATAATTTGCCCTTCCCCAATTAAATATCTTCCTGTCCTCTCTGCTCCTATCCTTGTCCATGACAATGCTAAAGATTAGGGAGCGGCGGTCACTGTCCCCCAAATGCTCACCCACCGAGAGATCCGTTACCTGACCCGGTTCATTACCTAATACTAGATCTAATATGGCAGTCCCTCTAGTCGGCCTGTCAACATACTGTGACAGGAATTCGTCCTGGACACACTTAAACTCTGCCCCTTCTAAACCTTTGGTACTAAGGAGGTGCCAATCAATATTTGGGAAGTTGAAGTCTCCCATGATAACAACCCTGCTATTCTTACGCCTTTCCAAAATCTGCCTCCCAATCTGCTCCTCAGTATCCTTGCTGTTACCTGGGGTCCTATAGAATACTCCCAGTAGAGGAACTGTTCCTCTCTTGTTCCTAACTTCCACCCATACTGACTCTAGAGAGGATCCTTCTACATTATCCACCCTTTCTGCAGCTGTAATAGTTTCCCTGACCAGTAGCGCCACCCCGCCTCCTCTTCTCCCCCCCTCCCTATCCCTTTTAAAACACTGAAATCCAGGAATATTCAATATCGATTCCTGCCCTGGGTACAGCCAAGTCTCTGCAAGAGCGACAATAGCATTGTCCCATGTACTTATCCAAGCTCTCAGCTCATCACCCTTATTCCTGATACTTCTTGCATTTAAGTAAATGCACCTTAGTCTATCCACCTTTCTACTTTTATACCCTATACTCTGCTTCTCCTTCCTCAAAGACTCTCTAAATGATAGATCTGACTTTTCCCCATCCACTTCTTACTCTGACCTACCCCTCTGGTTCCCATCCCCCTTGCAAACTAGTTTAAACCCTCCCAAACCACCCCTGCAAACCTGCCTGCAAGGATATTGGTCCCCCTCAGTTTCAGATGTAACCCGTCCTCTCTGTATAGGTCCCACCTTCCCCAGAAGAGATCCTAATTATTCAAAAATCTGAAACCTTCCCTCCTGCACCAGCTCCTCAGCCACGCATTCATCTGCCATCTCCTCCTATTCTTACCTTCACTATCATGTGGCACTGGCAGCAATCCTGAGATTGCTACCTTTCAGGTCCTGCTCTTCAGCCTTCCGCCTAGCTCTCTAAACTCACTTTTCAGGACCTCATCCCTCTTCCTACCTATGTCATTGGTACCAACATGCACCATGACTTCTGGCTGTTCTCCCTCCCATTCAAGTTTGCTGTGGACCCGATCAGAGACATCCCGGACCATGACACCTGGGAGGCAACATACCATCTGGGATTCATGCTCACATCCACAGAACTGTCCACATCCTGTCTGTTTTCCTGACTATCGAGTCCCCTATCACTATTGCCCTCCTCTTCTCCTCCCTTCCCTTCTGAGCAGCAGGACTAGTCCCAGTGCCAGAGAACTGGCTACTGCAGCTTGATCCCTGTAGGTCATCCCCCTCAACAGCATCCAAAGCAGAAAACCTGTTACTGAGGGGAACAGCCTCCGGAGTCCTCTGCACTCTCTGCCTGGTCCCTTTCTGTTTCTTTTTCTCTCCCCTGACAGTCACCCTTCTATCTGCTTCCTGGACCCTAGAAGTACCTGCTCTAAGGGTTATCTCCCAAGGACATATCATGTCCACTTTTTGCCTTTCTGGTTTCCTTCTTAAGTGTACTCCTACACCCCATATAGGGATATGCCACTTCTTTTTCCAAACCAGAGTGTCAACATCCCTTGTCAGCTAGTGTTCCCTGATCCTGCCAGCCTTGCCCTTCACTGTAACAGGAACATGTTGGCCTTGAACTCTCCCAACTGCACTTTTAAAATTCTCCCACTTTCCAGACATCCCTTTACCTTCTAACAGCCTCTCCCAATCAACTTTTTACAAGATTAGAAAGTAAACCTGCAGTATAATTCCTTCCCCGTATCTGTAATGGACATTGGTCTCTGTGCTCCAGGACTATAATGGATAGATAGCATGGAGCCTTGGCTGCTGAAGGCACAACAGCTAGTTATGAAGTCACTAAATTTATGGATTATCAGAGGCCAGAATGAGAGAAGTTCTAAGTTAAAGTAATGGAGGGTATCACAGAGATCGGGAGACCGAGATCATGGAAGCAATTAAAACCAGAAATCACTGTGGCTGTTCTCTCTCTCTTTTCCTAGCAGCACGACTTCACACAAATCCTTTCACTGAATCTTGTATTTTTCTTGTTTCCTGAAATTGTTCAATATACACTCCAATCTGTTATTTGTGCCTCTGAAATGAACTGCATCTAACAAACACAGGGGTTGACAGAGAGGACTTGTAAGGAGGCAGTCACATCTTGGTTGCAGGATGCAGGTAGCTGGATGAGCATCAGGAGAGGGAAAGAGAATAGGCAGTCAGTGCAGGGTACCCCTGTGACTGTTCCGTTCAATGTGTATACCGCTTTGGATACTGTTGTGAGGGACGACCTACCAGGGGAAAGCCACAACGGCCAGGTCTCCGGCACTGAGTCTGGCTCTGTGCCTCAGAAGTGGGGAGAAGAGGAGAGGGGATTCATTGGTTAGGGGAACAGACACGAGATTGTGGGTGAGAAAGAGACTCCCAGATGGTACATTGCTTCCCAGCTGTGAGGGTCAGATGTCTCAAATCAAGTCCACAGCATTCTTAAGGAGAGGGGGAGCAGCCAGTAATTGTGGTACACATTGGTACCATTGACATAGCTGGGATAAGGGATGAGGTTCTAAAGAGTGAATATAGGGAGTTAGAAAGGAAGCTAAAAAGCAAGACCTCAAGGGTAGTAATCTGTGGATTGCTGCCTGTGCCACATGCCAGTGAGGGTGGGAAAAGGAAGATATGGCAGAAGAATGCATGGCTGAAGAGTTGGTGCAGGGGCAGGGTTTCAGATTTGTGGATCATCTTCTGGGGAGGGTATGACCTGTACAAAAGGGACAGGTTACGCCTGAACTCGAAGGACCAATGTCCTTGCGGGCAAGTTTGCTTGAGCTGTTGGGGAGAGTTTAAACTCAGTTGGCAGGGGAATAGGAACCTGAGTGTTTGGTCAGATGATGGAGCAGTTGGTGTAAAGGTAGATGCAATCTGCAGAGAGACTGTGAGGAAGGACAGGCAGTGGATAGGGCATAAATGCAGTCAGTTGGATGGGGTGAAATGTGTTTACTTTAGTGCAAGAAGTGTTAATGAGGGTGATGAACTCTTTGAGCATGGATCAGTACATGGAATTATGATGTTGTGGACATTAAAGAGACTTGGCTATTGCAAGGAAAGGATTGGCTGCTTGAGATTCCAGCATTTAGATGTTTCAAAAGGGATAGGGAAGGAGGTAAAAGAGGGGGTGGAGTGGCATTGCTAACCAGGGGTAGTATCACAGCTGCAGAAAGGGAGGATGTCGTGGAGGGATCGTCTACCGACTCAGTGTGAATGGAAGTCAGGAACAGGAAGGGAGCAATTAGTCTCCTGGGAGTATTCTATAGGCCCACAAATTGCAACCAGGTCACTGAAAAGCAGATCGGGAGGCAAATTTTGGAAAGGTGCAAAAATAACAGGGTTGTTGGCATGAGTGACTTCAAGTGGCTTCAACTCCCCTAATGTTGATTGGCACCTCCTTGGTGCAAAAGGTTTAGATGGGGCAGAATTTGTTATGTGTGTCCAGGAAGGATTCGTGACACAGTATGAGGACAGGCTGACTGAAGGAGAGGCCAGACTGGATCTAGTAATGGGCAATGAACCTGGTCAGGTGATAGACCTCTCGGTGGGTGAGCATTTTGGAGATAGTTACCACAACTCCATGACATTTAGCGTAGCCATGGGCAGGGATAGGAGCAGATGATATGGGAAAGTTTTTAATTGGAGGAGGGCTAATTATGATGGCATTAGGCAGGAACTTGGAAGCATAAACTGGGAACAGGTTTATGGAAATGCACAGGAGAAATGTGGAGGCTGTTTAGGGAACACTTGTATGGGGTTCTGGATAGGTTTGTCCCACTAAGACAAGGAAAGAATGGTAGGGTAAAGGAAACATGGTTGACAAGAGAAGTGAAACATTTAGTCAAGAGGAAGAAGGAAGCATACTTAAAGTTTAGGAAGCAAAAATCAGGCAGGGCTCTTGAGGATTATAAGGTAGCCAGGAGGAAGCTTAAGAAGGGACTTATGAGAGCTAGAAGGGGACATGAGAGGGTCTTAGTGAGTAGAAGTAAAGAAAACCCCAAAGTGTTCTGCACATACATAAAGAACAGGAGGATGACTAGACTGAGGGTAGGACCGCTCAGGGATAAAGATGGAAGCATGTACCTGGAAGCAGAGGAGGTAGAGAAGATCCTAATGAATACTTTGCTTCAGTGTTCACTAGGGAGAGGGACTTTGACGAATGTGAGGTCAGTGTAGAACAGGCTAATGTGCTGGAGCATGTTGAGGTTAAGAAAGAGGTGGTGTTAGAGCTTCTGAAAAACATTAGGATAGATACTGTAAGTCCCCAGGGCCAGAAGGGATATGCCTCAGGTTACTACGGGAGGTGAGAAAAGAGATTTCTAGGGAGCTGACAATGATATTTGCATCCTCCATGGCCACAGGAGTGGTATCAAGGATTGGAGGATGGCAAATGTTGTTCCCTTGTTCAAGAAAGGTAATAGGGATAATCCTGGGAATTATAGACCAGTGAGTCTTACGCCAGTGGTGAGCAGGCTATTGGAAAAGATACTTAGGGACAGGACTTACGAGCATTTGGAGAAGCATAGTCTAATTAGGGAATAGTCAGCATGGCTTTGTGAGGGGCAGGTCATACCTCACGAGCCTAATTGAGTTTTTTGAGGAGGTGACAAAACAAATTGATGAAGGTAGAGCGGTGGATGTGGTGTAGATTTTAGTAAGCGTTTGACAAGGTTCCCCATAGTAGGCTCATTCAGAAAGTCGTGATGCATGGGATCCATGGAGACTTGGCAGCTCGGATTTAGAATTGGCTTGCCCACAGAAGGCAGAGTGTGGTCGTAGATTGTATTCTGCCTGGAGGTCGGTGACTAGTGGTTTCTGCAGGGATCTGTTCTGGGACTCCTGCTGTTAGTGATTTTTATAAATGACTTGGATGAGGAAGCAGAGGGATGGTCAGTAAGTTTGCAGATGATACAAAGGTTGGAGGTGTTTTGGATGGTGTAGAAGGTTGTCATAGGTTACAATGGGATATAGACAGGATGCAGAGTTGGGCAGAGAAGTGCCAGGTCCAAGTCCAATCTGTGATACACTTTGAAGGAATGAACTTGAAGGCAGTTAATGACAGGATTCTTAGCAGTGTGTAGGAACAGAGGGATCTTGGGGTGCAAGTCCATGGATCCCTCAAAGTTGCTGCGCAAGTTGATAGGCCAGTTAAGAAGACATACGGTGTGCTGGACTTCACTAGTCAGGGGAATTGAGTTCAAGAGCCACAAGGTAATGTTGCAGCTCTATAAAACTCTGGTTAGACCAAACTTTGAGTACTGTATTCGGTTCTGGTCAACACAATATAGGAAGGACGTGGAAGCTTTATAGAGGGTGCAGACGAGATTTACCAGGAAGCTGCTTGGATTGGAGAACATGTCTTTTGAGGAAAGGTTGAGTGAGCCAGGGCTTTTCTCTATGGTGCGACACAGGATGAGAGGTGACTTGATAGAGATGTAGATTATGAGGGGAATCGATTGAGTGGATAGCCAACACCTTTTCCCCAGGACGGAACTGGCCAACATCAGAGGACATCAGCTTAAGGTCAGAGGAGGAAGTTTAGGGGAGATGTCAGTGGTAGTTTTTTTTGTTTACACAGGGAGTGCTGGGTGCCTGGAATGCACTTCCGGGGGTGGTGGCAGAGACTGATACAAAAGGGACATTTAAAAGACTCTTTGACAGGCACAAGGAAGTAAGAAAAATGGAATGTTACGGGCTGTGTACAGGAAGGGTTAGATTGATCAGGGAGTAGGTGCTTATATCGGTTGGCACAACATCATGGACAGAAGGGCCCGTACTGTGCTGTATTGTTCTATGTTCTATGACATCAGCACAGAGGTGATGGATGAATGAGACAGTGCAAATTGGGAAACGGAGAATCATGTGTTCTCCCAAACAGTTATAGATACAATGTTTCTACTCTCCAGAGTCTCTCTTTACCACCACACTCTCTGCACTTTCTTCTGCCCCATCACATTCCTGTCCCCATTCCATCAACACCTCCCTTCTTTCTATAAATATCCGTTGATCATTTATCTCTCTCTCTCTCTCTCTCTCTGTCAACTTGCTCTCTTTCCCCATTCTTTTCTCTTTCCCTCCTCCCTATTCCATTCCACCAATCCCTCTCTTGTTCCACATTTCCATTTGTTGCTCAGTTTGCTACTGTGACGTTTGACCACAGCTACCTGTGCCCCTGAAATAGAAGAACGACAGAACAGAGCAGGGTTGACTAATGAAATACTTCTACTGGAACTGCAGTGGCTGGGGAACTAAGAGTGAATTATTGATGAGATACTGCACAGAAATAGGCCATTCAGTCCAACAGCTCAAACTGCCATGGAAACTGTCTCTCTCTCTCTCTCTCTCCCCACTCCCCAGCCCCATTGCCGGTGTCCATCAGTTGCCATTGGTAACCTGTTACCAAATGTTCCCTGTACCCTGATATGAAAAGTCCTTCGTTTTCAGCCTGCGTTTCCTGTTAGAAACAGGATTACAGAACAGAGCAGAATTAACCTGTGGAGTGTTACTAATAGAACTGTAATGCTGCAGAAGCAGGAGTGAATTATATGGAATCTGGTGCAAAGAAACAGGCTATTCAGCCAAACAGCTCAAAGTGCCATGGAAACTATCTGCCTGTCTGTCACCCTCTCTCTGCCCTTTGCACTCATTCCTCATTTCCTTCGTTCCATCTGTTGCTCAATTTGCATCCAAAACCTTTCACCAAAGGTTACCTGCGGGCAAGCACAGCAGTGTAGCAGTTAGCATAACGCTACTACAGTGCCAGCGACCTGGTTTCAATTCCGGCCGCTGTCTGTACGGAGTTTGTACATTCTCCGTATGTCTGCCTTGGTTTCCTCTGGATGCTCTGGTTTCCTCCCACATTCTAAAGTTGTGGGCATGCTACACTGGCACCAGAAGCATGACGACACCTGCGGGCTGCCCCCAGAACACTCTACACAAAAGATGCATTTCACTGTGTGTTTCGATGTACATGTGACTAATAAATACATCTTATCTTTTAAGTCCTTTCTTCTCAGTTCTTGTGTTTCCTGTTAACGCGATGAAAGGGCAGGGCAGAGTGAACCCTTGGTGTGCTTTATGAGAATTGTAATGGCTGAAGAAACGAGTGAATAGTATAGAAGTTAGTGCATAGAAAATATCATTCAGCCCAACAGCTCCATGACAGATTTTATACTCCACACTAACCTACTACAATGTGGCTGTGCTGGGCTCTCAGCTGTATGGTGGGACTACAGTGAACATAGAGGGCTAGAAGATGGAGTCCCATACCACTAGGTTCAAGAACAGCTACTTCCCTTCAACCATTCAGTTCTTGAACCAATCTGCACAATTTTAATCAGTACCAAGTATAGCAACACTATAACAACTTTAATCACTTTCCACTGCAATGGGCTTCTGTTCTTTTTGTTCTGATTGTGTTCTTTCTTGCAAAAAATTCTGTATAATTTATGTTTAATTTACATTTATCTTGTGACTGCTGTTTAACTGATGCTATGTGCCAATGATACTGCTGCAAGCAAGTTTTTCATTGCACCTGTGCATGCATGTACTTGTTCATATGATAATAAACTCAACTGTGACTTTTGACTTAGGATTTGGAGAAGCAATGTCCACAGGATTTCTCCTTACATGCTCAAAATGTGTTGGCACTGAACATTCATCTCTGTGCTCTGGAATTGTAATTGGCAGACAACACATGGGGCCCTGGTAACTGAAGGCACAACTGCTAATTTTGGAGCTATTAATTTCAGGTTTATCGAGAGAACAGAATTTAAGGAACACATACCTTGGAGACTTAAAAATTATGGAGCAGATTGCAAAGAGGAGGAGTCTCAAGAGCATTGAGATACTAGGGACTGCAGATACTGGAATCTGGAGCAATAAACAATCTGCTGGAGGAAATCAGCAAGTTGAACAGCACCTGTGGAAGAAAAGAAATTGTCAATGTTTCGGGTCAAGATCCTGCATCAGGATCACAAATCCTCTCAGTCAATCTTGTCTGTTTCATGTTATTTTATATTGCCAAATATGCATCTCGTCTGGTATTTGTGTCTGAATTGAAAGTTCATTATTCCTGCTGTGTCAAACAAACTGATATCAGGAATGGGCCAGGACTGATCAGAGGAGCGAGTCGACTGGATCTTCAATGAATGGGAGTGATAAACAATTTCTCAGAATATAAAATACAGGAATGTCCAATTCAGGCCACAAACAAAGCCAAACCACTTAGCCATCTCTGCCTGCTGCAATCACTCTGTCCAAGTTAGCATTGTATCAGTGTTGGGCAATAATGACCATTCGTGTTTTGAAGGATAAAGCCCTGCCAGAGCAGTACTGGGTCAATATTTGGCAGTGAACTGTGTGTGGGCAGTGAAGTCTTTTCTCACCTTTGCTCACACAGCAAGAGCAGTAAGAAAATGGCACATTGGCATTTTTGCTAGGGGGTGGAGTTTACAAGTGGGGAAGTATTGTTACAATTGTATAGATGTTAGAACGCACCTAGAATACTATATACAGGTTAGGTACCTTTATGTAAGAAAGCACACTCATATTGAAGGCAGTCCAGAAAAGATTCACTTGCCTAATTCCTGGTGTGGGAGGGTTATCCTGACACCAGTGACAAAAAAAACCGATCTGTATTCTTTGAAATAGTGGGAGAATCACAGACGAGGACACATGGTTTCAAGATTAGATGATGGCCATTTATACCTAAGAAGTTTTAGTTGCAGGGTGCAGTGAAACTCTAGATGTCCACCTCAGAGGGCTGTTCACATTAGATTATTGGGGGGGGCGGGGGTTGGGGGAGAAAGGCAAAAGTTTGTGGGAGGAGACAATGGGACTCTGGGAAGGGAGTCTGTACAGTGAAAATAGTGTGATGGAGGGATGAGATGTGGTGGGTGTAGAGCTGGAGATGTCCTTGGAGGCCATTGATGAGGGGGGCCTCAGGGAGGATATAGATCGGGGGGGAACTGATGGAGAGCAAGAGAAGGGGACACAGATGGGTGAGGGAGGAGGAGGGGTCATATATGAGTGAGGATGTGGGGCAGAAGGCAGTGAGAGGAAAGGGGTCTGGGGTAGTGGAGATGGACAGAAAGGTTGACAGTGGGACTATCCACAAGATAAATCCCTCCCATATGAGCACTGAGCTAATTTTGCTCTGTTCACTAGAAGTACAATGGACAAAGGATTAGAACGCAAATATCTACAGAGTAAAGATCAATCCCTCCCCCATGTTGGACGTCGAGCTGTGAGAATGTCGGGGAGAATATCATCAAGTTAAATGCCCCCAAAGTTTGTTGCAGTTGGGTAGTGATCTTCACTTAACTCCAGAAATCCTAGTAGTCCCTTTACTGATCCCTGTGTTAGTGGGGACATCCACTCGGAGTCTCAAACTGTCCCCAGCCCTGTGGGGTGGAGGGGGCAGGGGGAGAAACATCTTCCATTCACGTGCCACCTTTGATGAAGCAAAAACTGCCCTGGGTGATTTAAGGGACCTTGTTATGTGAACCCACGCCCCATAATAATGTGTTCAGGCACAGCCACACCCGCAAGCAAGGATGTACATTTTCAGGTGGAAAGAGTGGTATCTGGTACAGAAGAGCTCACAGTATTGGGGCTAATGTACTCACATGGATTTAATACTGGTGTCACATGGAAGGCTGAGAGTTGAGTCTTTTTCAGACTAGAATAATGTATCTAGTGGAGCAACAGAAGGATCAGTTCTCCCTCCGTTACGGGGGCAGGTGAGCACATTGTGTTCCTCAAAAATAGCCCATATCTCAATTTTCTATAAACACGAAACCACCTCATCTGCACAGAAGTCAAGAAATGTGTTTAAAAAAAATTAAATTTTGTGTCTACTTATTTACTTCTTTCACATAAATCCTGTAAGAATGTATTTTATTCTGCATTTGAAATTTCTGGGTAGTGGTTTGTGAATTATGTAGTGGTGAATTTCTATTAACTAAATGGCCGTAATACAGCGGTCACCTGTAGTTCCAACTGTGGGAATAACATGGAGGAGGGTACACATGTTTGCTGATGACTAGGAAGTAGGTGGGAGGGCACGTTGCAATGAGCATGTTTGGACTCAGATATAGATTGATAGAGTGTGTGGAAACTTGGCAAACACAGTTCAATGAAACAAAATGTGAGGGAAGAAGAATCAAAAAGCAAAGAGAGATTGCAAGTGTGGAGTACACAGGGAATGAGATGCTCTTGTGCATGGGACATAGGATAGTTGGCATGAAGGTGCAGCAACTGGTTAGGAAGGCCAATGGCACATTAGCATTGATTGCAAGGGGTTGGAGTTTAGAAATACAACTGCACAGCGAAGCCACTGAAAATATAATATGGTTCTGGTCCCCTTTTTTAAGAAAGAATATATTCGCAATGAAGAAAGTCTAGAAGAGATTAACTCGACTAATTTCTGAGATGAAAGCGTTATCTATCATGATGACTAAAAATGTTAGATTTGTACTTATTGGAGTTCAGAAGAATGATGGATGATCTGATTGAACCATGCAGAATCCTGACGGGGCATGACAGGGTAGATGTTGAGGCAGAGTCATAGAGGTCATCAGCATGGAAATAGACTCATCAGCCCATTGACTCTGCACTGACCATCCGCACAATATTTAAACTAATTATATCCAAAACCATTATATTCTCCCCACATTCCCATCAACACCCACCCGCATTCTACCACTCAACTATACACAGGGAGCAAAGTAAAGAGACAAGTTAAAGAAAATAACATTACACACATTTTTGGGGAGCTTTTGGGAAACTGGATCACATGGAGGAAATGTTATCCATGTGGTCACAGGGAGTGGGTGTGACAGAAAGTGAAGGGAGTGATGGGGTGTTGGGAAGGAAGAGGGGTGGGAAGGGATTGGTGGAGGATGTGGGGTGACAGGGGTGAGGTGCAGAGTTGATCCCACTGGGTTGTGAGGAGACCAGTGAACTTTACATCCACATTCTCACATCCCCTGCCGTCCTCCCACTCCAATCGTCTTCCTCGCGGAACACCTCATACAATGTAGGCCGCAGCTTGCAGGACAGGACTGCTACCTGATGCAAGACAAGGAGGCGGGGCTCATTGTACAAGCAGACTACCTGACGTGTGACGTAGGGCGGAGTTTAAGCAGCAAATCCACTGCAGGTGGTAATGCAGAGATTGTTCATCGATTGGTTCAGGGTGACGTCATTCAAAGAGTGGGCGGAGTTCTATTCCAGAGCAGCGACGGGAATCACTTCAGTGGAGTCTCCGCTCTTCAGAGAGAGAGGGGATTGGGCAGGGAGGACATATGGAAAGGTGAGGATGGCGGATATGGGCGAGGGAGTGAGGACAAGAATGACAAGTGGGCAGGATCAGACGAAGAGTGGGTATGGGTTCACAAGGGTAATTTTTCTCACGTAGGAGGGAGGGCTTTGGGTTTCGGGATAATTAGAACCATTTCTGTGGAGGGTGCAACCTGTACAAGCTGGACGGCTGGCATTTGAACCAGAAAGGGTTGCCCCCAGCGTTGTCGGGGAGGGTTTACACTAATCTATCAGTGGAATCGGAAGTGGAGCAGATGTATAGTTCAGGTAGGGGAGGTGCAGTCAAATATAGAAGGAAAACTATGTCTGTCCAGCGGGTAGAGCAGACATGGACGAGATAAGGCACATGGGAGGATGGAAAGATCACGTTACATCTATGTCAGTGCATGGAATCTGACTGGTAAGGTAGGTGAATTTAGAGTGTTGATCAGCGCATGTAATGAAGGTATTGTTGCAATAATACAGATAGTTAAAGGAAGGGCAGGACTGGAAACTCAATGTTCCAAGTTATATAAGCTGCAGGCACGATGGGAGTGAGTTAGAATTAAAAGGGAAAGGGGCATTGCAATATTGATTAAGAAGTCCATTGTAACAATGATGGAGGTAGGCAGAGGGATGGGATGTGGAGGTAGAGAGCAGACAGTACTGGGAGGGCATAGATGAGGTGGCCCCAGGGAACATGTGGATCAGATTGGGGGGGCGGGGGGTGGGGGGTGGGATAGGGAACCGATGGAGAGGAAAAGGGGCAGATGGCAGCGTGAGAAGTTGGGGCAGGGGAGATGAACTGAAAGGGTGAGAGAGGGACCATCTGCAGGATAAATCCTTCCCATACAAGCACTTATCCAATTTTGGGCAATCTGCTGTGTTCACTGGAATTACAATGAGCAGAGAGAATTGGAAAGTAAATATCCACAGAATACAGATCAATCCCTCCCATGTTGAACACTGAGGTGTGAGAGTGTCGGAGATAATATTCTGATTCCATCAATTGTTGGAGTTGGATAGTGATCCTCATTTTACTCTAGAAACTCTGGCAGTCCCTTTACTGGCACTGCATTACTGTGGACCATCCACTCAGGAAATCTCGGACTGCCCCAACTACCCCAATTCTTTGGGTGGTGGGGGGCGGTGAGGGTGGTAGAAACAACTTCCATTCACACATCAACTTTGATGTAACAATTATGTGAACCCGCACCATGTAACAATGTGTTCGGGCAGAGCATCACACCTCGGACAAGGATGTTAATTTTAAGGAGGAATGAGAGGGATCTGGTGCAGAAGAGCTCACAGTATTGGGGCTAATGTATTCACATGAATTGAATAGTGGTTATCAAATGGAAGGCAGGGAGTTCAATTGCTTGGGTCTTTATTTGACTGAAAAAATGTAACAGGAGAAGCGACACAATCAATCAATTCTTGGCCCTTAACTACAGACATATGCTGAGTTATGGGTGATTGCGTTCCTAGAAATTGGTCCATACCACCATTTTCTGTAGTGAAAAGCTGTGCCATCTGTGCATGTATCAAGAAAAAAACATGGGTTTATTCAATTACTTTTCTTCACATAAATCCTGTGAGAGCAAATTTTATTCCATATCTCAAATTTTAGGGTAGCAATTTGTGAATTCTGCAAGGGGAAATTTCTATTACCCAAATGGCCATAACCCTGAGGGTCCACTGTAGCTCCACCTGTAGAAATGACTTGGAGCAGGGTTTTCAAGTTTGCTGATGATGAGAAAGCAGGCGGAAGGGCACGTTGTGATAAGTATATGTAGTTGGACTCGGATACAGACAGATCGTGTGTGTGAAAACTTGGCAAATGGAGTTTAATAAAGGAAAATGTAAGAAGAAGCAAAAGGCAGAGAGAGATTGCAAGTGAGTGGAGTGCAGAGGGATTGAGATGTTCTTGTCCATGAGATATAGAACAGTTGGCATGAAGGTGCAGCAAGTAAATAAGGCAGCAAATGGCACAATGGCATTTATTGCAAGGAAGTCGCAGTTTAGAGATACAACTGTGCAGAGTGTTAGAAAAGCCACACAGAGAATACCATGTACGGTTCTGGTCCCCTTACTTAAGAAAGAATATATTTGCATTGTAAGTGGTCCAGAAGAGATTAACTCAGCTTATTCCTGTGCTTTAGGTGATGTCTTATCACCAAAGGCTAAAAATGTTTGATTTGTATTCCTTGGAGTTTAGAAGAATGAGGGGTGATCTGATTGAACCATACAGGATCATAGGGGGCACAAGAGGTAAATGTTACGAGAGAGGCAGAGAAATAAACATCATGGAAACAGGCCATTCAGCCCATTGACTCCATGCTGGCCGTCAAGCACTATTTTTAAACTGATTCTACCCTAACCCATTATATACCAATCAACTCTCACCCACATTCTACCACTCACCTATACATGGGAGGCAATCTAAAGAGACAATTTAAAAGAACCTAACATCACACACATTTCTGGGATGTGGGAGGAAACCGGACACCCAGAGTAAATTCACATGGACCACAGGGAGAACATGCAAACTCCACACAGACAGCACTCAAGTGAGAGGTTTCTTGTAGTGGGAGAGTTTCAAACAAAGGGACATAATGAGGCAGTCATTTAAAACTGAGGTACATCCACAAACTATGGTGAATGACTGGAATGTCCAGAGGGATGTGGAGGTTAGATCACTGATGGTATTTTAAGAAGAAGGAGATCAGTTTTACAAAGATTGGACAATTGAGAGCAATATGAAGCTAGTACAGGAGAGGAGTGAAGGTCTGGGGCAGATTCCCCATCTATTCTAATTGTATTGACTGGCAGGGCAGGTTTCAGGGGCTGGATGGCGTACTCCTGCTTCTATTTTGTGCTCTTGTCTAAAGAGGTGGAAGGATCTTGGGAGATCACTCTAGAACAAAGGGACGTGGCAGCCAGGGCTAGATGATTTAAATTCAGGAGTACAAAGAGTACAGGGATGGGCAGCAGTGATATCTGTTGGGACCAAGGCCAAGGTAAATGCACACTCTCTTCCATTCCCAGCTCCCCCTCTCACTTCAGACTTAAAATATTGCCCTGTGGCTTTTCACCAGATGTTACCTCTGCCTCTGACATGGAGAGTCCATTGATCTTAGTCTGACATTAAACAGACCTCTTCCAGCCCCAGCTCCCTCTCTCACCTCAGCCTTATTTGCATCTGTTGCTCAATATTCCCCTCTGGGTTTTCACCAGATGTTATACTGACTCTGCCATGGAGAGTCCATTGTTCTCAGTCTTACAGCTTCCTGTGACAAACACATCAGTAAGGGGCATGACTGGGCAGTGGGCTCTATTGGAAATTTAACGGGCAGTGGATATACCCCACACAAAATGAGAAACAGAGAGACTTTGCAAATGGTGTACTAATTGTCATAGCAATTTTTATTTATGAAAGAAACCTGGCCACACAAAAACCCCCAATCAAAACAACCGTACCCAGCCTGCACCAGCACATTCATCCCCTCTTCAACAGAACCCACTATGTTATCTATTCCTCTCTTATTCATGTATATACCCACCCTCCTTTTGAAAAAAATATTGAGGGGAAGTTAGGTTGGGAAAAATTCCCTACACACCACTGTCCACAGGATAAATCCCCCCCACACCAGCACTGTGTCAGAGTTGGACCCGGGGCTGTGTATACAGGAATATAATGGACTGACAGGAGGGGTCACCCAGACCTGCAAAGTTCAATGTTGAGCCCTCCCATTCCCTCACCCCCAGGTGTTCCCTCACTGTCTGACTGTTAAACCATCTTCCTGAAGGGATGGACAGACGGCCAAATGTGTGATGTAGAGCAAAATTAGCAGAGTATTTGACCTGTGACGTCAGCGAAGCTTGCAGGACAGCCGGGCTACCTGACGCCTGACATAGGATGGTGCTCGCGGTACACAAACAGCACAGGTGATAAAAGCAGAGACTGTTCGTTGATTGGCCCACAGCAAACATCAATCAAAGACAGCCAGGTTCTATTTTAGAGCAGTAGCAGGATTCAGTTTGTTGAAAGACTCAAGACAGGAATGGACTTGGGATGGAGGATGCCTGCGGCAAGGGTTACGGAGGTGACGGCAGGGGATCCCTAGACACCACACACCTGGGCCACAGGGTCCTTCTCATAGTCGTAGAGCAATACAGCACAGATACATGCCTTTCAGCCCATTGAGTCCATGCCAATCACGGTGCCCACCCACCTAGTTCCAATTTGCTGTGTTTAGCTCATATCCTCCCAAGCCCCACCTCTCCATGTACCTATCCAGGTGCTTCTTAAATTACACAATTGTACCTGGCTCAACTGCTTCCTCTGGTAGCTCATACTTACCACCGTCTGCGTGAGAAAGTTGCTCCTCAAATCCCTCTCACCCTAAACCTAAGCCCCCTAGTTTTGGACTCCCCTCCCCGGGGAAAAAGACTGTTACCATCCACCTTATCTATGCCTCTCATAATTTGAAACACTTCTGCAAGGTCACCCATCATTCACCCAAGAAGGAATAAAGACCTAGCCTGGCCAACTTCTGATAATTCAGGCCCTCTAGTTCTGGCAACATCTTTGTAAATCTTCTCTGCACACTTTCCAGTTTAACCACATCTTTCCTTTTACAGGGTGACCAGAACTGTACACCGTACTCCAAGTGCAGCCACACCAACGACTTGTACAACTGCAAAATAATGTCCCAAGCTCCCCATTTGACACTACTCATCCCACTTCCCTAACTGATCAAGATCCCCCTGTAATCTACAATAACCTTCTTCACAATGAACACTCCCTAATTTTGTGTCATCCGCAAACTTACTGATCAAGCCCTGTGCATTCACATCCAAATCATTTCTATAAATAATGAATAATAATGGTCCCAACACTGACCCCTGTGGCACACTACTAGTCACCAGCCTCCATTCCGAGAAACAACCTTCAAACATCACCCTCTGCTTCCTGCCTCCGATCCAATTTTGCAGTCACCTAACTAGTTCTATCTGGGTTCCGTGGGACCTAACCTTCCAGACCAGCCTCCTGTGCGGGACCTTGTCGAAGGCCTTGTAAAGTCTAAATAGAAAACATCCACTGCCCTACCCTCATCTACCGTTTTAGTTACCTCTCAAAAAAACTCTAAAAGTTTTGTCAAGCACGACTTTCCACGCACAAAGCCATACTGACTCCTCCTAATCAGACTGTCTATGCAAATGCTGATAGGTCCTGTCCCTCAGAATTCCTTCCAGTAACTTTCCCACCACTGATGGCAGGCTGACCAGCCTGTAGTTCCCTGGCTTGTACTCACTACCCTTCATAAATAATAGAACGTTAGCCACCTTCCACTCTTTGGGAACTTCACCAGTATCTAACGATGAAGCAAACATCTCCGCAAGGGCCTCTGCAATTCCTTCTCCAGCTTTCCACAAAGTCCAAGGATGTACTCAGTCAGGCCCTGGGGATTTATCCACCTTAATGCACTGCAAGGCTGCAAATACTGCCTCCATGGTAATATGAATGTTCTCCAAAACATCTCCACTTGTTTCCCTTATTTCTTGAGCAACCATGGTTTTCTCTTCAGTAAACACTGAGGAGAAATATTTGTTAAAAATCCCACCCATCTCCTGTGGCTCGAGACACAGACAGCCCTGCTGATCTCCAAGGGGCTCCACTCTCTCCCTAGCCACCCTTTCACTCTTAATATAGCTATAGAATCTCTTGGGATTTTCTTTAATGTTACCTGCCATATCTGTCTCATACCCTCTTTGCCCTCCTGATTTCCCTCTTTTGTATTCTTAGTCTTTTTATAGTCATCAAGGTATTCACTCGTTCCTGACCTCCTAAACCCAGTGTATGCTTCCTTCTTTTTCCTGACCAGAGCCTCAATATACCTCATCAGCCAGGATTCCCTAAATTGCCAAGTTTACCTTTACCCAAACAGGAACATGCTGCTCCTGGACTCTTAAAAGCCTCCCACTTGCCATTCGTTCCTTTCCTTTCAAACAGGCTCACCCAAACAGGCTTTGCCCTCTCCCCGTGCAAGGCACTGCCGGGAGTGCGGGGCTGTGGAAGACCCAACATCTGCAATTCTCATCACATTCCCCTCACATCAATGGTGGGGAACCCGGTGTCTCCCATTTACCACAAACTGTGAACGCAAACCACTGTCAACTGGATTGTCAGGGTCCACCCTGTGAACTGGAACAACCAGGAGGATATTAGGAGAGATGTGGAATTGACACAGGAGATTCTACAAGGTAAAAACCCATGGGATCAAAGACATACTGCATTCAAAATTGCCCTAGCAATAGGAAAGAGAGTGCTATGGTGGAGAGTTGCTGTTTTATTGGAATCCTGCTACCAATGGTGTACCACAGGGATCAGTACTGGGACACTTGCTGTTTGTTAAATGCATCAGTGACTCAGATGCTAATATAGGAGGTAGCATTTGATGACAAAAAATTGGTGGGGTTGTGGATAGTGTGGAGGATAGTTTCAGGCTACAGAAAGATATTGATCAACTGGTAAGTTAGGCAGAGTAATGTCAGATGGAATTAATCCTGATAAATGCTCAATGATGTACTTTGGGAGGTCAAATAAGTGTATGCCACATACAATGAATGGTAGGGCCCTAGTAAATATTGAGGAAAAGAAGGACCTCACTGTACATGTCCAAGCATCCTTAAAGGTGGCAGCAGAGAGGATGGGATAGTAAAGAAAGCACAGGGGATGCTAAGCTTCATTAGCTGAGACATTAGAACATAAGGACAGGGAAGTTGTAGCTTAACAAAGTACCATCTCAAATACTGTATGCACTTTTGATTGCCACAGTAGAGAAAGGATGTAATTGCTTGTATAAGGTGCAGATTCACCAGGATGCTGCCTGGGATTTCAGTTATGCAGAGAGACTGGACAAGCTGGGTTTGTTTTCCTTGGAGCGGAGAAGTCTGGAAGGGATGTACATAATTATGAAGGGCAAATAGAGGATAGATAGTATTAAACATTCCCCCATACCAGGTGTCCATAAATATAGGTTTAATGAAAGGAGTAAGAGGTTTAGAGCAAATATAAGGAGGAATACAGGAAATTTGGAATGCACTGCCTGAGATGGTGGTGGAAGCAGAGACTTTCACAACATGTATTAGTACCTGGTCGAGCATTTAAATCGCCAAGGCACAGAAGGTTACG
This sequence comes from Pristis pectinata, assembly GCF_009764475.1. Lineage (NCBI taxonomy): Eukaryota > Metazoa > Chordata > Chondrichthyes > Rhinopristiformes > Pristidae > Pristis > Pristis pectinata. Next base: position 146,380 of record NC_067419.1, read on the forward strand.
GACAAAATGCTGGTAAGAGGGATTAGTACAGATGGGTGCTTGACAGGCAGCATTGACAAAATGGGCCGAAGGGCCCGTTTCTGTTCAAAATGACTGGATTTAGTATTTGAGGCTTGGGGCATATCAGTCATGGATATTGGATGGCAGGGCAGGCTTGAGGAGCCAGCTGACCTGCTCCTGCTGAAGGATTTAAATTCAGGTGGATAAAAGGGATGTTGTTGGGACAGCAGAGAAATCTCAATGTGAAGTCGGGCCAGAGGAAATGTACACCCTCTCCCAGTTCCCTTTCTTACCTCAGCCTTGTTTCCACCTGTTGCTCAATTTTCCCCTGTGGCTTTGAATCAGATGTTGCTTCTGCCTCTGACGTGGACAGTCCATCATTCTCAATCTAACAACTTCCTGTAACGGACACAACATCATTAAGGGGTACAATTGAACAGTGGGCTCTGACTACTGGAAATTTAACAGGCAGCGGATGTTGGAGATCATCCACGGGACATTACCCGGACAAGACCAGAAAGATATCAAACAACCTGCAGAAGGAACTCAGTAGGATGAGCAGCATTTGGGGTGGAGGAATTTTTGATATTTTGGGTTCAAACCTTGCACCAGCTTCTTCCACTCCTCTTCAACTAACCCATCACATTAACCTATTCCAGTCCCCCTATTTACTCTGCCTTTGTTTGAATAGATATTGTGGGGAAATTAAATTAAGTACATCCATGGGATAAATTGGAACAATAATGCATAGGGAAGAGCAAGACTGTGGAGGGGATTGTACAGAGGTGATAGGTGAATGGGTGCTAATTTGGAAACGGGGAGCATCATGTCAGTTCCCTCAATCTATCATGGATACACTGCTTCTATGTTTCTCCTTTTTAATTTCTCTCCAACCCTCTCTCACTCCCTCTCCACTATGACTTGGTCTATTTCTCTATATCTTCACCCTCCTCACCAACTCTCCTTCCACTTTCCACCAACACCTCTCATCTTTCCATGTGTCCTTCTGTTAATCACTTTGCATCTGTAACTTTGACCAAATATTACCTGTGCCCCAAGATGGAAGGCAGTTTGTCCTCAGTCTGTGAGCTTTCTGTTACATCAGGGAATCACATTAATCTTTCATTCCAGTCTTCCAAAGTATTTACCCAGCCTCCCTTTGAATAAAGATTGAGAAGTTAGAATTTCCAGAGATTAATCTCTCCCATACCAGCACTCTGTCAGTATTGGGCACTGGGCTATGAATATAGGAAAGTATTAGCTAGAGAGTGTTGAGGAGATCCTGCAGGTGACATGTCTCCAATACCAGCTTCATGCCACTGTTGAACATTGTGCTGTGTATTGGGGAGAATAATCCTAAAATATATTCCTTGAAGATATGTTGGAGTTGGGTTGTGGTCCAGAATTAACTTCTTGAGAGTCTCGGCCAACCTTCTGCATGTTGAGGTTAAATGGAAATAGCAAAACCCTGGCACTCCCTTGACAGGCCTAGTGTTAGTGGGAGAGGAGCTCTGTGTCTGGCACCCAGGCATCTGCTCAGTGAGTCTTGTACTCACCCAAGTTCAGGGGTGGAACGAGGGTGGGTGGAACCAATTTCCATTCATGTGACAGCTTTGACCTAACAGAAACTTCCCTTGGTGCTTGAAGGGAACTCATTATGTGGCCTGTTGCCAAATAATGTTATGTTTAGGCAGAGGTTCAGAACCTTGGACATATATGGATTTTAAGCAGGTTCTAAAAGGAGGAAATAGGAGCAAAGGGGGGGAATGACCTTGGGAGTAATTGTAAAGCAAAGGGTCTTGGCGGCCAAGGATTGGAGCGCGGGGGGGGGGGGGGGGTGCGGGGGTATGTACGACAGGGGACAGTCCAATGGTGAGTAGAGGACGGACAGACGCCAGAGTGAGGAGGGGGGTGAAAAATGGAATGAGGAAGAGGGGGATGGAGTGAGTGAAAGGTGGGGTAAATGGGAGAGTGAAGAGAGGTAGGGTGGATGGCAGAGTGAGGAGAGGGGGCATTGAGTGAACAGGAGGTGAGATGGACTGTGAAGTGAGAATGGGGATGCGGACGGCGCAGTGAGGAGAGGGAACAGTGAGGAGGAGGTGGATTGGATAACAGAGCAAGAAAAGGGGTGTGGAGCAGGGCAGATGGAACAGAGAGGGTGAGCAGGGACAGTCCACGGGATACTGTAGGAATCCACCCTACCATACTGGCACTATGTCTGTGTTGGGCACTGAGCTATGAGAGAATGGGGAGAATATTCCCAACACAAATCCCTCCAAAGTTTGTTGGTTTGGGAAATATTCCTTGATTTGCTCTCTTGGGTGCTGAATCAAACTTTTACAAGTTCACTCTCTGCATTTATTGAGCTTAAACGCAAACTGAGAAACCTGGTCCCTTCATTGGCCCAGTGTTAATATGGAACATCCAAGTCTTGGACTGCCCCAGTCCTGGAGGAAGAAACAATTTCCGTTCATGTGCCATCTTTGACTTAGAAAGGACATCCCTGGTTGCTTTATGGGAACTTATTTGTAATTCCATGCCACATAACAATATTTACAGGTGGAGGATCACACTTTTGGGCAAGGAGAAAAGAGGGGCATCTGGTGCAGAAGAACTCATAGTATTGGGGTCATGTATTAACATGGATTAAAATATCTCATGGAAGGGAAGAATTTGCAATGTCCAGGTCTATTTTCAACTGGGAAGATCTAAGTCATGGAGCGAACCAAGGATCAGCTGTCGGTCCTTAATTAGTTCCAACTCTAGTAATAAACTAGGAGGAGGGGTGCAGAATGTAGGGTATCCAAGTTTGCTGATAACATGGAAGTAGATGGGAGGGCACGCTCCAATAAACATATTTAGGTAGATGGAGCAAGTGGGCGCAAACTTATCAAATGGAGTTTAATGAGGGAAAATGTGAAGTCATGCACTTTAGCAAGAAGAATCAAAAGGAAGAGTATCATCAAAATGAAGAGAGATTGCAAATGTCATGCAGAGAAGTCAAATTGTTCTTGTGAATGAGGCATAAATGGTTGGCATGAGAGATCAGCAAGCAACTAGGAAAAGAAATGACACACTGGCATTTATTGTAAGGGGGTTGGAGTTTAGAAATACAACTAGACAGGGTATTAGTGAGGCTGCATCTGCAATATTAATTGTTGTTCAGGTATCTCTATTTGAGAAAGTACACATTAGCACTGAGGACAGTCCAGAAGAGATTCACTTGGCTAATTGCTGTGATGACAAGATTATCCTGTCACAAATAGTTAAAAATGTTAGATCTATGATTTTTGGAGTTTAGAAGAATGTTGGGTGATCTTATTGAACCATTTCAGATCTAATGGGTAAGATGCTGAGATTCAGATATAGAGGCAAACAGCATGGAACACTCCTTTCGGCTATTGACTTCCTAAATTCAGAACATTAAAGTGGCAGGTTGGGACAGTAGAGATATCTCAGTGGGGTGTAAGGCCAGAGGAAATGCTCACCTCTCCCAATTCCAGCTCCCTCTCTCACCTCAGTTTTGCTTGCAGCTTTTGATCAATGTTTCCCTGTGACTTTTTCTCAGACATTATCTCTGCAGCTGACATAGAGTCTACTGTCCTCAGTCTGACAGCTTCCTGTGATAAACACAACATCAGTAAGATACATGACTGGGAAGTGGGCTCTGACAGTAGGAACTTTAATGGGTAGTGATGTACACACAACAAATGAGAAAAAAGATCAACTTTGGTAATGGACTGCATGTGGGATATGAAGTTATAATGAATTAAATACAGCTGTCCACACAGGAACAACTCACTCAAACCAATAGTACCCAGACTGTGCTTGTGATCTGCCCCAGCTGCTCCATCCTTGCTTCAACTGATGCCATCACGTTATCTATTCCTGTCCCCCTCATGTCCCACATGCATTCCTGCCTCAACCACTTACTCTGGTAGCTCGCACCACCCTCTGCACAAAGAACTTGTTCCCCCAGGTCCCATTTAAATCTTTCCCCTCTCACCTTAAACCTTTGTCCTTTACTTTATGATTCCTTCCCTGGAAAAAAGACTGTGTGCATTCACCCTATCTATGCCCCTCATGATTTTATACACTTCTATAAAGACAACCCTTAGTCCACTCCAATGAATAAATTCCTTACCTGCCTTATATCTCAGATGCTTGAGTCCTGGCAACATTCTCGTAAATCTTTGCACTCTTTTCAACTTAATGAAAAAAGTGCAAAGGTAGAGTAATCAAAGGGTAAGGTATAGCAGGGTAGTTAAAAATGTGCACAATACTCCAGTTGTGGCCTCACCAATGTCTTGTACAACTGCAAAGCAACATCCCAATTCCTTTTCTCAGTGCCCCAACTAATGAAGGCCAGCATTCCAAACTTGGCCTTCACCTCCCTGTCTACCTGTGACACTATGTTCAGGGAACTACATACATGTTCTCCTAGTACTTGTCCCTCTGTTCTACAACGCTCGCCAGTGTTACGAGCCAGGTTGCTAGTTGGTGGATGTCCCTTTAAGGCACCTGGACAGTAGAGTAGTAGCATCTGTGTGGTGTTATCTACAGGATGGCAAGACTATAACTGGAGTGTACTGGCTGTTTGGACACAGAGTCAAGGAGAGCCAGAGCAAGAGCAAGAGAGAGAGAGAGAGAAAGACTGACTGACTGACTGACTGACTGCTGGTCTCTGTATCTATGGATGAAGAACAATAGCTGTGTCTGTCACTATACAATCCATGTATGGATTTTTGGAGCAATCAAGTGGAGTCCACTTTGTCGTTAACCTGCACTGGAAAGCAGGTATTTCTGTGGGTGGCCAGTATCGAATGCCTTCAGGGTGGCAGATACTTCAAAACCAAGCAATGGAGATTTTTGGTGCTTGAGGTGTTGTATGGGTTCCATCGTGGAACATGTGAAATTCGTAAATTCTCTCTACATCCTCTTTACATTTTTTCTCTTGTCAACTGTGGTTTTGCAAAAGCCTTTGCCCACATTCTACCTTATGACTTGCTGAACTGAACTTTGAGAACTATTCCAAGACTTCGGGTTTGGGAATTTGCCACACACACACCTTGAGTTTATTTTTGGGGTCAATGTTTAATATCTAACTTTTTTTTACTTTATTATTACAAGTAGTTATTAATAAAATAGTTTCTAACACTTATACATGGCTCGCTGTGTTTCTATTGTTGCTGGTACGTAACAAAATTGGGGGCTCGTCCGGGATCATCCCCAAGGTTGACGAGAGTGGTCCAGGATCGAATTCAAGACTGGTATGAGAGGTCTGGGTTTGAGCGAATTGGGGCTTATTGGAAGACTGATTGTTGGTCGGCCTGATAAATTTCTTTATGATTGGCTTGTGTGCGTGGAAACCAGCAGCAATGGATGTTGATGAATTTCTTGAAACGCAAACCCCTGTGGAATTGCAGGGGATGAGGAAGGACGATTTGTTGAGCATTGCTGAACAGCTAAACCTTGAAACAGTAAAGCGGTCTATGAAAAAAGCAGATATTCAGACAATGATAGCTGTCGGTTATGTGGAGATGAGGGTGTTTAAGGAGGAAGTGTTAAAACAATTTCCTGGGAGTAAACCAGAAATTTCTGATGCCCAGATGCAGCTAGCAAAGACTGAGGCTGAGGCAGAACAAAAGAAGAATTGGAACAAAAGAAGTTAGATGCTGATCTAGTAATGAAAAGGATGGAGGCTGAGGAAAAAGAGAGAGGCGACATGAATTAGAAATGAATCGTGCGGGTTTTGTTTCTGGTCTTGGTTATAGTTTTATAGCCAGTCGGGAGGTTCGATTAGTCCCTCCATTTAAGGAAGATCAGGTTGATCAGTATTTCCAACATTTTGAAAAAGTTGCTGAGAGTTCAAAGTGGCCATGGGAAAGATGGGCTCTTATGTTACAGACTGTGATTAAAGGTAAAGCTCAACAAGCTTATTCTGCCTTGTCTGTTAGGGATGCAGCTGATCATACAAAGGTAAAACAAGCTGTGCTTACAGTTTATGAACTAGTTCCTGAAGCTTATAGACAGAAATTTAGGGACCTGAAGAAATCTGCAGACCAGACATACATGGAATTTGCTAATGAAAAGAGTGTGCGTTTTGAACAATGGTGCATGTCTAAAAATATAGAGGAGGATTATCATAAACTGAGAGAATTGATTTTAGTGGCAGACTTTAAAAAGTGTGTCCCAGTTGAAATAACAACATATCTAAATGAGTAGGAGGCGGAAACTTTGCAAGAAAATGCTAGGTTGATGGATGAGTATGCTTTAACCCATAAGTCCAAATGGGGACAAACTAAGACCTTCCAAAAAGGTTATAGGGATAATCCACGTAAACCGGAGATTAAATTGGGAAGTAATCCAAAGGGGAAGGATGATCAGAAGCAAATGCTGGAGAAACCTGCTGAACATACTTGTTATTATTGTAAGAAGCCTGGTCATGCGATAGCTAATTTTTCCCTCTTGATGGAAAAGAAAGAAAAGGAGGCAGTGCTAAATGCTTGTTTACAAGTAGTTGAAACTAAAAATCAAAAGGGTTTTGGACATGTTGTTAAGGCCCATTCCTTGCCAGAGGTAAATGCTGAAATGTTGGATGAAGTTAGGGAGGAATTCCGTTCTTTTGTGTCAGAGGGTTTTGTCTCACTGAACGTTGGGTCACCCCAAGTGCCAGTGAAAATCCTTAGAGATACGGGGGCTTCCCAATCTATCTTGTTAGACAGTGTTTTACAGTTTGGTGAGGAGACTGCCACTGGTGAGTAAATCTAGTGCGAGGCATTACAGGTGACACTGTGTCTGTACCTCTGCACAAGGTAATTTTAAAGTGAAAGTTAGTAGAAGCACCTGTTAAGATAGGGGTATGACCTAGTTTACCAGTGGAAGGAGTTTCTTTGTTATTAGGGAATGACCTTGCAGGTGGTAAAATTGTCCCTGTAGGACAGCTAACGACCAAACCAATTATTGATGAGTCCAAGGTTGATTCAGATGTTTATCCAGCCTGTGCAGTGACTCTAGCTAGGGCTAAAGAATTAGCCAAGGCAGATAGTCCTGTGCAGCCTGATCTTGTTCCCTGTGGACAGCCCAAAACAGGATGCAAGTTATGATGACTTGTCAGAGACTTTTCTGTCTTCACTTGAGGATGAAAATCCTTGTATCGAGTCTGAGTATAAAGGTTTGTCTCTATCCAGGAAAGAATTTATAATGGAGCAGACTAAAGACCGATCTTACTGAATTGAGAGAAAAAGCACTCTCAAGTGACGAGATTGAGAAGGAGCCAGTTGGATATGATTTCAAAAATGGAGTGTTAATGAGGAAGTGGAGACCTCTTGATATTCCTGCCAGTGAGGAGTGGGCAGTTGTTCATAGGTTGTGGTTCCTAAAATTTATAGGAATGAGATTTTAAGCCTGGCCCATAATATGTCTTTAGGTGGTCATCTTGGTGTGAATAAACTGTAAGAAAGGCTTTGAAAGAATTCTTTCGGCCTGGTGTGAGGAAGGATGTGATGTTTTGTAGGACTTGTCACACATGTCAAATGGTAGGTAAACCTAGTCAAAGACCCCCTGTGGCTCCTTTGCAGCCTATTCCTGCCTTTGGTGAACACTTTTCGAAGGTGATTGTGGACTGTGTTGGCCCATTGTCAAAGTCTAAAGCTGGGAATCAGTATTTGTTAACCATAGTGTGTGCAATTTCTAGATTTCCACAGGCAATACCACTCAGAAATATTAAGGCCAAGACAGTGTCAAAGGCTCTTTTAGGATTTTTCACCTTAGTTGGTTTGCCGAAGGAAATTCAGTCAGACCAGAGGAGTAGTTTTATGTCAGGGTCATTTCAACAATTAGTTTATGAGCTGGGAGCAAAGCAGATTGTATTGTCTGGGTACCATCCAGAATCTCAGGGAGCTTTATTTCCACTCTCAAAAATATGTTGAAGGCTTTTTGTTTTGAAAACACAAAGGATTGGGATGAAGGAATTCATTTGCCTTTGTTTTCAGGAAGGGAGTTAGTGCAAGAATCCTTAGGGTTCAGTCCTTTTGAACTTGTGTTTGGACATCAGGTTAGAGGACCTTTAGAATTACTAAGGGAACAATGGGTTAATGAAGATATGCATTTGAATTTGTTGGATTATGTTCAGAAATGTAAAAACCGATTGCAGAAGGCTTGCCAATTAGTGAAAGAGAATTTAAAAACAACTCAGACGTAAATGAAAACATGGTATGATAAACATGCCCGTTCAAGGGCTTTTAAGCCAGGGGACAAGATTTTGGTGCTTTTTCCCATTCAAACAAACCCTCTTCAAGCTAGATTTCATGGCCTTTATGAAGTTGAGTCTAAGATCAATAACATAGATTACGTAATCAAGACACCTGATAGAAAAAAACAAGCAGCTCTGTCATGTAAACATGCTTAAACCTTATCATGGGAAAGATGCAGCTGTGGCAGTAGCTGATAACACCAATGTTGACACGAAGTTGTCTAAATTTGAGTCTGACAAGAGTAACTTTAGACCAAACATAGTAACAGCAAGACTGACAAATGAGAACGTGTTGAAAAACATCGAAACAAAGTTGACACATTTACAACCTCAGCAAAGACAACAAATGAAGAAGTTAATTTTAAAATTCCGAAATTTATTTCCTGATGTTCCAAAGAGAACCCCAATAGCTTATCATGATGTTGATGTTGGAGATGCAGAGCCGATCAAGCAACACCCATATCGAATGAATGTAGAAAAGAGTAAACTTGTTGTCCAAGAGATTGAGTATATGTTACAGAATGATATTATTAGACGTTCCACTTCAAATTGGAATTCACCGTGTTATAGTGCCTAAGCCAGATGGAAGTGTTAGGTTTTGCACTGATTATAGAAAAGTGAATGCTGTAACCAAGTCAGATGCTTACCCTATCCCTAAGGTGGATCATCGTATAGACAGGGTTGGAAAGGCTAAATTTCTTAACAAAGATTGACCTATTAAAAGGATACTGGTGTGTCCCATTGACAGATAGAGGAAGAGAGATTTCTGCCTTTGTAACCCCTTCTGGATTGTATGAATACAATGTTTTGCCATTTGGAATGAAAAATGCTCCAGCAACATTTCAAAGAATGATTAATTCTGTGATTCAACCGTTAGAACATACGGATGCTTATATTGACGACTTAGTTACTGGGAATGATACATGGGAAGCTCTATCTCTGCGTTAGAAAGATTGTTTGAAAGACTTTCCAAAGCCAACCTTACAGTTAACTTGACTAAAAGTGAATTTGGCCATGCCACTATGACTTATCTTAGTTCTCGAGGTTGTAGATATCAAGAGGGAGGATGTGTTGAAGTTGTTAAATAATATTAAGACAGATAAAACTCCGGGGCCTGACGGGATTTTCCCCAGGCTGCTTCGAGAGGCTAGGGAGGAGATTGTTGAACCGCTGGTAAGGATCTTTGAGTCCTCATTGTCCACGGGGTTGGTGCCGGAGGATTGGAGGGTTGCGAATGTTGTCCCCTTGTTCAAAAAACGTAATAGGGATAGGCCAGAGAATTATAGACCGGTGGGTCTCACGTCTGTGCTGGGTAAGCTATTAGAAAGGATTCTAAGGGATAGGATTTATGAACACCTTGAGAATCATGGACTGATTAGGGACAGCCAGCATGGCTTTGTGAAGGGAAGATCTTGCCTCACAAGCCTGATTGAGTTCTTTGAGGAGGTGACCAGGAAGTTTGATGAGGGCAGTGCGGTGGAAGTGGTTTACATGGATTTTAGTAAGGCATTTGATAAGGTTCCTCATGGTAGGCTTCTTCAGAAGGTCAGAGGCCAAGGGATCCAAGGAAGCTTGGCTGTGTGGATTAGGAACGGGCTTGCATGTAGAAAGCAGAGGGTTGTGACGGAAGGAGTGCCCTCGGATTGGAAGGCAGTGACTAGTGGTGTCCCGCAGGGATCGGTTCTGGGACCTCTACTTTTTGTGATATTTATAGATGACTTAGATGAGGGGGTGGAGGGCTGGGTTAGTAAGTTTGCAGACGACACTAAGATAGGAGGTGTTGTGGATAGTATGGAGGGCTGTCGGAGCTTACAGAGGGATATTGATAGGATGCAGAGCTGGGCTGACAAGTGGCAGATGGAGTTCAATCCGGAGAAGTGTGAGGTGGTACACTTTGGAAGGACAAGCTCCAGGGCAGAGTACTGGGTGAATGGCAAGGTACTTGGCAGTGTGGAGGAGCAGAGGGATCTGGGGGTTCATATTCACAGTTCATTGAAAGTTGCCTCACATGTGGAAAGAGCAGTTAAGAAGGCCAATGGGATGTTGGCTTTCATAAGTAGCGGGATTGAGTTTAAGAGCCGCGAGGTGATGATGCAGCTTTACAAAACTCTAGTTAGGCCACACTTAGAGTACTGTGTTCAGTCCTGGTCGCCTCATTATAGGAAGGATGTGGAGGCGTTGCAGAGGGTGCAGAGGAGATTTACCAGGATGCTGCCTGGATTGGAGAGTATTGAATATGAGGAGAGGCTTAAGGTGCTAGGGCTTTATTCACTGGAAAGGAGGAGGATGAGAGGAGACATGATAGAGGTATATAAAATACTGAGAGGAATAGATAGAGTAGACAGTCAGCACCTCCTTCCCAGGGCACCAATGCTCAAGACAAGAGGTCATGGCTTTAAGGTTATGGGTGGGAGGTTCAGGGGAGATTTTTCACTCAGAGTGGTTGGTGCATGGAATGCACTGCCTGGGGTGGTGGTGGAGGCAGATACATTGAACAGGTTCAAGAGCTTGTTGGATAGGCATATGGAGGAGTGTGGGATGGGGGGATATGCAGGAGGAAGGGGTTAGGTAGTGTGAGGGTGGTTTGATGGACGGCATAACATGGTGGGCCGAAGGGCCTGTTTTGTGCTGTATGGTTCTATGGTTCTATGGTTTTAGTTATGTTATAGGTCAAGGCAAGTTAGCTCCCGTTCAGGCAAAAGTTAAAGCAATATCTGAGTTCCCCATTCCAATGGGTATGAGGACTGTTAGAAGGTTTCTGGGAATGGTTAGATATTATCACAAGTTTTGTAAAAATTTTGCTTATGTTGCTCTTCTTTTAACTAATCTTCTGAAGAAGGGGGTGCAGTTTGTTTGGACAGAGCCTTGTCAAGAAGCATTTGAGAAAATGAAAGCCATTTTATGTTACCATCCTGTGCTCAAATCACCTGACTTTGAAAAGCCATTTTCAATATTTACAAAAATTAAAAAAGGATGGCAGTATGTCTTTGCTTAACTTTAGATTTTACTATTGGGCAATTAATATTAGATATTTAATTTTTTGGACACAAGATTTCGATGTAATTCAATGTCCCCGATGGGTGTATCTTGAGTATGAGTCTGTGCAAGGATGTTCATTAGCTTCTATTTTAGGAGCCTCACTCCCTTTTGCACTTACTAAATTGAGTAAACAAATGATTAACCCAATAGTTAAATATACAATACCAATATGGTTTCAATTTCGTAAATTTTTTGAATTAAATAAATTAATTTTATCAAGTCCTATCCAATCCAACTTTTTCTTTCAACCATCCGGAATTGATTGAGCTTTTTCTTTATGGAAAATGAAGGGAATATCATGCTTTCGTGATTTATTCATTGATAACTTTTTTTTGTCTTTTGAACAGTTGTCTAATAAATACAATTTGCCTAGATCACATTTTTTTTGATATTTACAGATTAGAAAGTTTTTAAAAGTTATTTTACCTTCTTTTCTGATACTATATAAAATTGAAATTACAGAAAAAAATTTAGGTTTTAATCATCAGAAGGGCTTGATAGCAATAATTTATGATCTAATTATGAAAATATGTCTAGAGACACTTGATAAAATTAAGAATGAATGGGAAAGAGAACTCCAAATACTTTTACCTATAGAGACTTCGAAGAAAATTCTCCAGTTAGTTAATACATCTTCAATGTGTGCTAGACACTCTTTGATACAGTTTAAGGTGGTGCACAGGACCCATATGTCTAAGGACAAGTTAGCCCATTTTTATCACCATATAAATCCTATATGTGACAGACGTAACTCGGCGGTGGCTTCCCTGACACATATGTTCTGGTCCTGCCTTCTTTTGGAAAAATATTGGAAAGACATTTTTAATATTATTTCAACTGTATTGAATATTGATTTACAACCCCACCTTATTACTGTAATTTTTGGGTTACCAATGATAGATTCTGGCCATTTATCCACTTCTGCTTGTCATATGATTGCTTTTGTTACGTTAATGGCCAAGAGATCCATTCTATTTAAATGGAAGGATAGTATACCTCCTACCACATTTCAATGGTTTTCTCAAACTATAACATGATTAAACTTAGAAAAAATTAGGAGTGGTACTGTTGATCCTTCACTTAAATTTGAGGAAGTTTGGAGTCCATTTATTCAGTATCTCCATATGATATAAGCAGACCTTTTTCGAATCCCTTTCAATAACCTTTGAATATAGAGGAGCAGAGCTAACGACATAATAATGTTTCTTTTTATAACCGAAGAAATATCAGTCCAGTTTTTTTATTGAAGTTTTTGGTTTGCTTTTTTTTTGATTTGGGGGTTCTCTTTTCATATAATTAAATTTCTTTTCATTTTTTTGTATCATGTTCACTTAGTAAGAGATTGGGACGTTCAGATTATATATTTTACTCCCTGTGAGTGTATATATTAACTGCTATTATTGTTATTCCAATCTCTTTGCACCATATGCATAATTACTAATGTTATGTACATTAATTTGAAATTCAATAAAAAGATCGAAAAGAAAGAAAAGCCATTTTCATTAGCACTAGAAGGCAATGATGAAGCTGCAGGAGCTGCGTTGTTGCAGAAGGGTGACAGTGATGATACTGACCATCCTGTAGCTTACTTTTCAAAGAAATTTAATGAGCATCAAAATAATTATTCCAGCATAGAGAAAGAATTATTGTCACTTATTTTAGCTTTGCAGCATTTTGATCTGTATGTTTGCACAGCTCAGAAACCACTTAATGTGTATACAGATCACAAGCCATTGGTATTTCTGAGCAGAGTGAAAAACAAGAACAGAAGACTGTTAAACTGGAGTTTAATTTACAAGCGTATGATCTCATGATAACTCACATTAAAGGCAAAGATAGCATAATTGCTGATTGCCTTTCCAGATGTTAAGTGGAAAATGTGTCTTTACTAATGTAATTTTAAAATTATATAACCATGTATTATGATAATTGTAACGCATTGCTTTAATTGTATACTCAGTTAAAAATTTAGTGGGGGGAGGTGTTACGAGCCAGGTTGCTACTTGGTGGATGTCCCTTTAAGGCACCTGGACAGTACAGTAGTAGTGTGTGGGAGAGCGAGAGGGGAGAGACTGACTGCTGGTCTCTGTATCTATGGATGAAGAACAATAGCTGTGTCTGTCACTATACAATCTATGTATGGATTTTTTGGAGCAATCAAGTGGAGTCCACTTTGTCGTTCACCTGCACTGGAAAGCAGGTATTTCTGTGGGTGGCCACATATTGAATGCCTTCAGGATGGCAGATACTTCAAAACCAAGCAATGGAGATCTTTGGTGCTTGAGGCGTAGTATGGGTTCCATCGTGGAACATGTGAATTTCGTAAATTCTCTCTACATTCTCTCTACCTTTTCTCTCCAGTCAACTGTGGTTTTCTAAAAGCCTTTGCTCACATTCTACCTTATGACTTGCTGAACTGAACTTTGAGAACTATTCCTAGACTTGGGGTTTGGGAATTTGCCACACACACACTTTGAGTTTATTTTTGGGGTCAATGTTTAATGTCTAACTTTTTTTTTTACTTCTCTTATTATTACAAGTAGTTATTAATAAAATAGTTTCTAACACTTATACATGGCTCGCTGTGTTTCTATTGTTGCTGGTACGTAACACCAGGGCCTTACCATTTACTCTGAAAGTCCTACCCTGATTTCACTTCCCAAAATGCAAAATCTTGCACTTATCTGAAGTAAATTCCATTTGCCATTCCTTGGCCCAGCTAATCAAGATGACCCTGTAATTTTTTGATAACTTCCTCCACTGTCAACGATACCACCTATTTTAGTGTCATCAGCAGACTTACCAATCATGCCTACATCCTCATCTAAAACCATTACATGAATGACAAACCACAATGGGCTCAGCACAGATCCACGTAGCACACCACTAGTCGCAGGCCTACAGTCTGAAAAACCTACTATCATCACACTCTGCTTCCTACCATCAAGCCAATTGTGTATCCACTTACCTAGCTCTCCCTCAAACCCATGTGATGCAACCTCCCAGACTAGCCTTCCATGCAGGATCTTGTCAAAGACTTTGCTGAACTCCACGTAGACTATGTCCAATAACTTGCCTTCGTCAATCATCTAGGTTACCTCTTTAAAAAAAACTCAAACAGGTTTGAGAGACAAGATTTCCCACCCACAAAGCCATGCTGACTATCCCTAATCAATTTGTCTGTCCAAAAACTGGTCAATCTCGTTCCTCAGAATCCCTTCCAGGAACTTACCCACCACTGATGTCAGGCCCACAGGGCTGTAGTCCCTGGTTTGTCTTTGCTGCTCTTTTTAAATAACTGTACAACATCAGCTACCCTCCAGTACTCTGGAACTTCACCTGTGGACAGAAGGCGAGAGTGGAATGATCCACGGATAAATCCTTCCTCACCAGCATTGTGTCAGTGATCGACACTGGGCTGCGTACACAGGAATATAATGAACGGAGAGGGTGAGAGAGGGACCGTGCACTGGATAAATCCCCCCACACCACCACCATGTCACTGTTGGACACTGAGCTGTGTATTTTTAATGTTAAACTTTATTTGTACAGCACAGTAAACAAGCCCTTCCGGCCCAACGAGTCCACGCCGCCCATTTTAAACCCAAATTAACCTACCTGTACGTCTTTGCAATGTGGGAGGAAACCAGAGGACTCGGAGGAAACCAGAGCACCCAGATGAAACCCACGCAGTCACAGGGAGAATGTACAAACTCCTTACAGACAGTGGTGGGTTTGAACCCCAGTCGCTGGCACTGTAATAGCATTACACTCACCGCTATGCTACCATACTGCCCAACATATGGAATATATACAGGAATATAATGCATATATACAGGAATATAATGGACAGAGTGAGAGTGGGACCGTCCACAGGATAAATCTCCCCACACTACAACCTGTCAGTGTTGGCAGGTTAGGCTTGGGGAACTTGATGGACTAATCCTACATCCATTTAGTCGTTCTTCTCTAAAGAGGCAGAAGGACATGAGACAGAATTCTAGAACAAAGGATTTGGATGCCAGAGCTAAAGGACTTAAGATCAGGATGTCAAAGGAGGCAGGGGTGGGAACAGCAGTGATAACTCAGTGGGCAGTGAGGCCAAGGTAAATGCAAACCCTCTTTCAACCTCAGCTCACTTTCTCACCTCAGCCTTACTTGCACCTATTGCTCAATGTTCCCCTGTGGCTTTTCACCAGATGTTGTCTCTGCCTCTGATACAGAGGGTCCACTGTTCTCAGTCTGATAGCTTTCTGTGACAAGCACAACATTGGTGAGGTGCGTGACTGGGCAATGGACTCTGACTACTGGAAATTTAACGAGCAGCAGGACATACCCCACACCAAATGAGAAACAGATCAATTTTGGCAATGGAGTACATCCTTTAAAGGAATTAATAATGAATTAAACAGAGCTGGCTACAGAGGAACAGCCCATTCGAACCAACCAGACCCAGGCCATGATTCTGAAGCGTACCAGCTAATCCTTCCCCTCTTCAACTGACCCCATCACATTATCTATTCCTGTCCACTTCATGTATCTACCCAGCCTTCATTTGAATAAATTCAGAGAGTAAGAGAAAGTATCTCCACAAGACAAATCCTTCTACATCAGCAGTGACAGTATGGGAGGAAAGGCTTGAGGGGCTGGGTGGACAACTTCTGCACCTATTTTGTCGTGATCTTGTCCAAAGAGGTAGAATGAAGTCACAAAGCAATTTTAGAACAAAGGGACTTGGCAGCTAGTGCTGGAGTGTTTAAATTCAGGAGGATCAATGGGGCAGAGCTGGAGCAGGAGAGAGATCTCAGTGAGGTTTAAGGCCAGAGGAAATGCACACCTCTCCCAGTCTCAGCTCCACCTCTCACCTCTGCCTGGCTTGCACCTGTGATCATTTTTCCCGTGTGACAAATTTCTATAGGTGTATGGTGGAGAGCATCCTAACTGGTTGCATCACAGCCTGGTATGGAGGCTCCAATGCACAAGATCACAAGAGGCTGCAGAGGGTTGTAGATCAAGCCGGCTCCATCACGGACACAACCCTCACCACCATCAAGGACATCTTCAAGATGCGGTGCCTCAAGACAGCGGCATCCATCATTAAGGACCCTCACCATCCGGGACATGCCCTCTTCATGTTACTACCATCAGGGAGATGGTACAGGAACCTGAAGACCTACACTCAACAATTCAGGAACAGCTTCTTCCCCTCTGCCATCGTATTTCTGAACGGTCAATGAACACTACCTCATTATTCCTCTTTTGCACTATTTATTTATTTTTGTAATTTATAGTAAGTTTTGTCTTGTACTGTACGCTGCTGCAAAGCAACAAATTTCACGACATATATCAGTGATAATGAACCTGATTCTGATTGTTAACTTGGTAAGTAATTTGTGGATGACAGCAAAATTGGTGGTGTAGTGGACACTGAAGAGGGTTATGCAAGTTTACAAGGGGATCTAACCCAACTTGGAAACTGGGCCATAGAATAACAAATGGAATTGAACTCGGACAAGCATAAGGCTTTTCACTTTGGCAAGTTAAACTAAAGCAGGACTTGCACAGCAAACGGTAGGGTACTGGAAAGACAGAGAAACTGAGGGGTACAAGTATATTGTTCCCTGGAAGTCGAGACGCGGGGAGACAATCTGGTGAAGAAGGCGATTGATACACTTGTCCTCATCAGTCAGGGCGTAAAGTACAAGATTTGGGACAAAATTTTACAGGTCTACAAGATGTTGCTAAGACCACATTTGGACTGCCTTTCTGGTCACCTGGGTATGGGAAAGATTTCAAAAGCTGAAAAAGGTGCCAAAAAGATTCACAAGGATGTTACCAGGACTGTAGGGGTTGAGCTATGTGGAAAGACTGGACAGACTGGAACTTTTTTTCCCTGGAGTACAGGATGCTGAAGGGTGACCATATAGAGATTTATAAAATCATGAAGGGCATAGATAAAGACTTTCTCCCAGCATATGGGAGTCTAATTCTAGAAAGAATAGGTTTAAGCTGAGACGGGAAAGATTTAGAAGTGACCCAGGAGGTAACTTTTTCCACACAGAGGGTGGTGGGTATTGTGAATGACCTTCCAGAGGAAGTGGTAGAGGCAGGTACAACTGCATTTAGACAGGTATGTGGAAAGGTTTAGATGGATATGCCCTAACTGCAGGGAAATGGGTCACAGAGTCAAATAGACAACATGGTCAGCCGAGTTGGGGCCTAAGTTCTGCTTCTGTGTTGTATAACTCTATGACACCCAGAGGTCAGTATGGAATGCACTGCCTGAGAGGGTGATGGGGGCAGAGACTCTCACAACATTTCAGAAGTAACTAAATGAGCACCTGAATGAGCAAGACTTGGAGGGCTCCAGGCCATGTGTTGATAAATGGGAGTAGTATAAATGGGTACTTGATGGGTGGCATGTTGGGGGTGATGGGCCTGCATCTGTGCAGTATGATTCTTTGACTGCATGATTGCATCGAATGGCAGGGCAGGCTTGAAGGGCAGGTGACCTACTCCTGCTGCTATTTTGCTGTGTTCTTGAGTAAAGAGGAGTGGTCTTGGCAGTCATTGATTGAGGAATCAAATTCAACACAATAAAGAGTGCAGGCTTGGGATGGCAGAAATACATCAGTGCCCTAAAGGCAAGACACACACATCTCAGTCCCAGCTCCCTCTCTTAATTCAGCCTTACTTGCACCTGTTGTTCAATGTTCTCCTCTTAAATTTTTTTTAGATTTTATTGGCTTCTGATTTACTTATTATGGCTTTTATTTCTCTTATAGCCAGGAGAGCAGGATTGCTTAAATGGAAGGAAGCTACTCCACCTACGCATGTTCAATGGTTACGGGATGTTATGTCATACTTGAATCTAGAGAAGATTCGCTGTTCGGTTTTTGAATCTAACCTAGACTTTCAAACCCTGTGGGAACCCTTTTTGAACTATTTTCAAAATCTCTGATTTGGGGACTAAAATGCAGATATTAGCTGACACTGTTATGTTTTTTAAGGTTTTTCCTTGCTGTTTCTTCTATCTAACAGCTTCGGGTTTTGGTAGTGGGGGTAGATTTTTTTTGTAATAAAATATTTCAATTTTTTTCTTTCCTTATTAACTAACTACTATATGTGATTATTGATTTAGAGTATTATAATCCTAAGTACGACTTATTACAATGTATTCAGTAGTATTTTTACTTTCTTTTTTGATGCATGTACTCTGTATTTTTTTTCATGGATTTAATAAAAATATTGTAAAGAGATTTTATTTACAGCGTGGTAACAGGCCCTTCCGGCCCAATGAGTCCACGCCGCCCATTTTAAACCCAAATTAACCTACCCGTACATCTTTGCAAGGTGGGAGTAAACCGGAGCACCCGGAGGAAACCCACGCAGACACGGGAGAACGTACAAGCTCCTTACAGACAGCGATGGGAATCGAACCCCGATCGTTGGCGCTGTAATAGCGTCGCGCTAACCGCTACACTACCATACCTGTAACTTTTCTGCAGATGTTATCTCAGCCCCTGACATGGAGGGTCCATTGTTCTCAGTCTGTGAGCTTCCTGCAAAAAACACAACGTTACTAAGAGGCACCATTGGGGTGTGGGCTCTGCATACTGAATCTTTAATGGACAGTGGGTGTTGAACAACATCATCGCAGGACATACCCCATATAAGACCAGAAAACAGGCAATGCGGTGCTTCTTCTAGAATTTTAATTGGCAAAAAATTAATTGAACAGAACTGACCATCCAGGAACAGTCCATTCAAACCAACCATACCAAGCCTGTGTTTGAAAATGGCACCAGCTTCTTCCATCTCTCTTCACCTAACCACAGCAATTAAGCTTCTATGCCAGTCCCAAAAGGTTACACAGCCTCCCTTTGAAGAGATGCTCAGGGAGGCGAGATTAAATTATCTACAGGATCCATCCCTCCCACATCAGCACTGAAACAGTGCTGGACACAGGCCTGTGTATACTGGATCTATAATGGACAGAGAGGATTGGTACCTTCCACAGGATAATTGCCTCCCAGCATCTGTGTTGGACATTGGTTTCAGTGCTCTGGAGCTGTCACAGGCAGACAGCACATAGAGCCTTGTTGGCAAAATTGCCAAAACTCCCAATTGCAATGCTGTTAAATGTGTAGGCAATCAAGAGAACAGAATTAGAGTGGCTCAGATAGCCAAAAACTCAAAGTAATAGAGCAGATTGCAGAGATAGGGAGGGATGAGGCAAGCAAGGGCATCTAAAATCAAGATGAAAATGTTGTGACTGAAATCACAGATAGGTTATGGGTGAATGAGATGGTGCGAAATGGGAAATCAGGGAGAATTATGCCTGTTCTCTCGAACTGTTATGAATACCCTGTTTCTGTTTTCCACAGTCTCCTTCTACCACCACACTCTGCATTTTCTTCCTCCCCTTTACATCCCTCTCCCCATTCCACCAACATCTGCCTTGTTTCCATGTGTATCTGTTGATCAGTTTTTCTGTCTCTCTCACTCTGTCTGTCCACTTGCCCTCCCTTTCCTCTATTATTTTCTCTTTCTCTCCCCATTCCACCAATCCCTCTCTTGTTCCACATTTCCATTTCTTGCTCAGTTTGCTACTGTGACATTTGCCCACAGCTACCTGTGCCCCTGAAAAAGAAGTTATCTCATTCTCATTCAGCATCCAGTCACAAGCAGAATGATAGGACAGGGCTGAAATGACCAGTGGAGTATTTCTATTAGAAATGCAGTGGCTGGGGAAGTGAGAGTGAATTACTGAAAAGATACTGCACAGAAACAGGCCATTCAGTCCAACAGCTCAAACTGCCATGGAAACTCTCTCTGCCTCGCTCTCTCCCCCCACTGCCCATCCCTACTGAACTAACTCCTCTTGTTTCCTTGTTTACATCTGTTGCTCATTTTCCATCTGTGACCTTTCACCAAATGGTACCTGCAGCCCTGATACAAAGAGCCCTTTGTTCTCAGTCTGTGTACTTCCTGTTAGAAACAGGATTTACTGAACAAGGCAGAATTAACCTGTGGCACGTTACAAATTAATTTTAATGGCTGCAGAAGCAAGAGCAAATTAAATGGAATTTGGTGCATGGAAGCAGACTATTCAGCCTAACAGCTCAAAATGCCACAGAAACACTCTGTCCCCCTCACTCTCTCCCCAGATCACTAACCCCTTGCTTGTTTCTGTTGCTCAATTTGCATCTGTGACTTTCCACCAAATGTTGCCTGTATACCAGGTGTGAAAAGTCCTTTATTCTCAGTGCTTGCATTTCCTGTTGGCAGGATGACAAAAGAGGGCAGAGTTAACCCGTGGTGTGCTCCTATTAGCACTGTATTGGCCACAGAAGCAAGAGTGAATAGTATAGAAGTTACTGAAGTGGAACATGTCATTCAGCCCAATAGGTCCATGACAGACTTTATACTCTACATCAATTCCCTGCAACACAGCAGTGCTGGGCACTCAGCTGTGTGGTGGACTATAGCGAATAGAGAGGACTGGAAAGGGAATGTTACAAGATCATTCCTTGTGTGCTAAAAGTGTGCAGCATTGAACATTGGTCTCTCTTCCCTAGAACAGATTGTCAGACAATACATAGGGCCTTGGCAACAGAAATCACAATTACCATTGTTAAAACTAGTAATTTCAGATTTACTGAAAGTACAGAATTTGAGGAACTCACATACCTTGGGGACTTAAAAGTTATGAAGAGGATTGCAAAGATAGGGAGAGTCAAGGCCATGAAGGGGATTGAAAATCAGGATGAGAATATCATTACTCAAATCAGCAGAGCTGATAGGTAAATGAGATGGTGCAAACTGGCAACAAGGTATCATCATATTAACTTCCTAAAATGGCCAGGAATACTATACCTGTTTCTATGTTTATCACTCTCCCTCTCAGCCCATCTCTTGCTCAGTCTCCTCCTTGCCATCATATTCCATTCCCCTTTCCACCAACATCTCCCTTGTTCTTATTTGTCCATCTGTTGCTCAGTTTGCATATGTGACCTTTCACCAATGTTACCTTCATCCCTGATATAGAAGGTACCTTGTTCTCACTTTGGGAGCTTACTATTACAAACAGGACAGTAGAACAGAGCAGAAATGATGAGCGCAATGGTTCTATTTGAACTGAAATGGCTGCAGATGGGAGACTAAATTACAAGTTTCTGCACAGAAACAGGCCATTCAGCCCAACAGCTCTGTGACAGATTTATACTCCACACCAAGCTCCTGAAATGTGTCACTTTTGCACACTGGTGTCTGTGCTCCAGAACCATGATGAGCAGACAGCACATGGGGCCATGGCAGCTGAAGGCACAACTGCCAATTGTAAAGCCTTCACATTTGTGGATTATTGGGAGCACAGAACTAGAGGAGCTCAAGTCACCTCAGGGCTTCAATAATGAAGTAGACTGCAGAGGTAGGGAGGGGCAAGAGCAGAGAGGGAACTGAAAATCTTAAGCTAGTGTGTCTGATCACTCAAGGTGCCATGGATTTTCCCTTTCTTCTCAGCAGCACCTCTTCACACAAATCCTCTCACAATCTTGTATTTATTTTGTGTCAATATGCATTGTCTGGTATTTAGGTGCTCGAAATGTAAAATATGTTATTCCCGTTATGTGAGCTTCATCTAAGAAACATGACATCAGGGATGAACAGAACTGATCAGAGAAGTGAGCCTTTACAATCTTCAATGAAAATGGGTGTAAGAAAAAATATTTAGGATTTAAAACATAGGAATGCCCATTTCAAGGCACAATCACAACCCTCCTATGTGCCTCTCTCTGCTTGCTGCAATCACTCTTCCTGTCTAAATGAGCAGTGTCATTGCTGGACACTACTGTGTATGCAGGAACTACAATGGACTAAGGTGGTGAGAGGGTGACCATCCTTGGGATAAATTCCTCCAACAGCAGCCTTCTGTCAGTGTTGGATATTGGATCGCATATACAGGAACTTTAATGGACAAAAAGGGTGAGAGAGCGACCATCTACAGGATAAATTCGTCCCATGCCAGAGTTGTGTCAGTGTTGGTCACTGGGCATTGTACACTGCAACAATGACAACAGTTATTGCTGTAGAAGGATAAACCCTGGTTAGTGAAGTACTGGGACAATATTTGGCAGTGAACTGTGGAAATGTGCACTGGAATGGGCAAGAAGGTTACAGAATTTTTTTTAATCAACATAAGAGTGCAGAAGCAGGATATTCAGCCCCACTGATCCACGCTGGGATAATTATCACCTTGAGTAAACAGCATGAAGGGTCAAAAACAATTAGAAATAAAATAGTATACTGGCATTTTTGCAAGGGGGTGGAGTTTATAAGTAGAGACGTACAGGTGATAGAGAGGACGTACTTGGAATACTAGATGCAGATTTGGTCCCCTTTGTGTACAGAAGCATATTCGCATTGAAGGCAGTCCAGAAGATATCCACCTGGTTAATTCTTGGGATGAGAGGGATGTGACATGACTGCAAAAAAAAATCTGCATTCTTTGAAACAGTGGGAGGGTCACAACGAGGGGACATGGATTCAAGATAAGATGGCGATTAATTAAAGCCAAGAGTTTCTTGTTCCAGAGTGTGGTGAAACTCTGGAATTCTCTACCCCAGACGGCTGCTGATGTTAGATTACTGAGGGTTTTCAAAAAGGAAGTAGATCAAGCTTTCAAAGACTGGGGAGTTAAGAGATGTGGGGATTTGGCACAGGAGAGTCCACAAGGTATGAGCCCATCAGATGGAAAGTAAATTGGATCCAAAATTAGCTCGATAATAGCAGACAGAGGGCAATAGTGGAGGATCACTTTTGTGATTGGAAACCTGCTGCTAGTAGCTAGTGACAGGCACCAGGAATGGTACCATTACTATTTGTTATATACATTAATGACTTGGATGTTAATGCAGAAGGTATGATCAGTAAGTTTGCAGATGACACAAAAATTGGTGGGGCACCAATCCTTGTGGGAGTTTTTGTCACAGGACAGGCAGGACATGATTATTCTGGTGAACACAGGAGGAAATTCACCAGGATGTTGCCTGGGATGGAGTATCTCAGTTCCAAGGAGAGACTGGATAGACTGTGTTTTCCTTGATAAAGAGAAGACTGAAGGTGGGAACCTGATAGAGGTGTACAAAATTATGAGGGGCATAGATTGGGAAGGCAGTAGTAACTTTTCACCATGGCAGAGTTTCTGTAATCAGAAGACATAGGTTTAGGGTAAGGAGTAAGAGATTTAGAGGGGATGAAAGGAAGAAATTTTAATTTTAACCAAGAGTGTGGTTGGAGTATGGAATGCACTGCCTGAGGGTGTGGTGAAGGCAGAAACTCTCATGTTTCAGAAGTATCTGGATGAAGATTTGAATTGCCAAAGCACAGAAAGCTGGTAAATGGGATCGGGTCAGCATGGACAGTGCAGGTTAAAGTGCCTGCAGATTCTGTGCTCTGTGATTTTAGCAGTTGAAGCCTTGGGCAAATCAGCTATGATCACATTGAATGACAGGGCAGGCTTGAGGGGAAGGTGACCTACTCCTGCCCCTTTTTGCTGTGTTCTTGTGTAAAGGAATGGAGTGGTCTTGGCAGTCACTGACAGAGGATTTTAATTCAAGGGGATAAGTGGAGCAGGGATGGGACAGCAGAGACACCTCAGTGGGGAGGATGGCCAGAGGAAATGCACACATTCGCTCAATGTCAGCTCCCTCTCTCACCTCAGCCTGGCCTGTATCTGTTGCTCAATGTTCCGGAGGCCTTTCGTCAGGTGTTCTCTCTGCCTCTGACATGGAGGGTCCATTGTTCTCAAGCTGTAAGCTTCCAATTGCAAATGCAACATTATTAAGGTGCACTATTAATTGGGCTTGTTTCTATGTTCATCTGTTGATCACTTTGTCTGCCTGTTTCTCTCACTGTCTCTCCAACTACTCTGTCTTTCTTTCCCTCTTTCTCTCCCGCTCCCCATTCTACCAATCCCTCTCTCATTTCTCATTCCCATCTGTCGCTCAGTTTGCATCTGTGTCATTTGACCACAATTAGCTGTGCACCAGAAATGGAAGCTGTTTTGTTTCATTGAGCTTCCAGTCATAAATATGATGACAGAACAGAGCAAGATTGACAAGTGAGTGTTTGTGGAACGGTGACAGGAAAGCTGATGGGGAGGAAAGTACAATGGACAGAGAAGTGAGCGTGAATTATTTATAAAATACTATGCAGAAACTGGCCATCAGCGCAACAGCTCCAACTGCCATGGAAACTCCCTGCCTCTCTCCCCCCATTCCCCATCGCACTTACTTCTGTTTCCTTGTTTATCTCTATTGCTCATTTTGCATCTGTGACGTTTCAACAAATGTTATTTGCACCACTGCCATGAAGAATCCTTTGTTCTCATCCGTGTGTTTCCTGTAAGAAACAGGATTGACCAAACAAGGCAGAATTAACCTGTGGCATGTTATTATTCGAATTGTAAGGGCCACAGAAGCAAGAACAAATTATTTGTGCACAAAGTTGGCCATTCAGCCTAACAGCTCAAAATGCCATGGAAACACCATCTGTGTGTCTGTCCCTCTTCACTCTCTCTCCCCACTTCACTAATCCCTCATTTCCATCTTTCGCTCAATTTGTATCTGTGAAGTTCCACTAAAGGTTACCTGCACCACTGGTGTGAAAAATCCTTTGTTCTCAGTGCTTGTGTTTCCTGTTAGAAACAGGATGACAGAATAGGGTTAACCCTTGGTGTGCTTCTATAGGAATTGTAATGGCTGCAGAAACAAGAGTGAATAACAGAAGTTACTGCAAAGGAACATGTCATTCAGCTCAGCAGCTCCCTGACAGATTGTATACTCCACACCAACCTCCTGAAACATGGCAGTGCTGGGCACTCAGCTGTCTGGTGCACAGAGAGGGTTAGAAAATGAATGTTACAGCATCATTCCTTGTGTACTAAAAGTGTGTGCCACATTGAACATTGGTGTCAAACAACATGGGACCATGGCAGCTGAAGGCACAACTGCCAGTTGTAAAGCCATTAAATTTGTGGATTATTGGGAGGACAGAATTAGATGAGCTCAGACATCTTAGGGCTTCAAGTAATGGAGTGGATTGCAGAGATAGGGAGGGGAAAGGCCAGAGGAGGAAATGAAAATCATAAGGTATTGAGTGTGATCACTCAAGGTGCCAAGGATTTTCTCACTTCAACAACTTTCAGTTCCTCGGCCCTGACCAGCTCATTTTCACCGTGGATATCGAGTCCCTGTACAATTCCATCCCCCCATCAGAAAGGCCTTAAGGCTCTCCACTTCTTTCTTGACAACAGATCCGACCAGTTCCCCTCCACTGACGCCCTCCTCCATCTGGCAGAACTGGTACTCACCCTCAACTTTTCTTTCGGCTCCTCCCACTTTCTCCAAACCAAAGGTGTGGCCATGTGCACTTGCATGGGCCCCAGCTATGCCTGTCTTTTTGTCAGCTACGTGGAACAATCCATGTTCCAAGCCTACACCAGTAATGCTCTCCAACTCTTCCTCTCCTATATTAATGACTGCATTGGTGCTGCTTCATGCACCCATGCTGAGCTCATCAATTTCATTAACTTTGCCTCCCAACTTCCACCCTGCCCTCAAATTTACTTGGTCCAACTCCGACACTTCGCTTCACTTTCTTGATCTCTCTCTCCCCATCTCTGGAGACAGATTATCCACTGACATCTTTCACAAACCCACTGACTGCCTTGACTACACCTCTTCCCACCATCACTTGTCAGGATGCTATTCCCTTCTCTCAGCTCCTCTGCCGCACCTGTTCTCATGACGATGTTTTTCATTTTAAAAGCAGTTTAAAAAGCAGACTGCCATATCCAGCGGGCAGTGGAGTGAGAGGGAGCAGAATGTGTTGGGCTTTGGCTTAAGGGGCTTCAGCGTAAAGGGGTGAGGAACGGTAGGTGACTCGAGGAAAGGAAGGGGTATGAGTGCGGTTTCCTGTACTCAGTGTCAGATGTGGGAGTTCCTGGAGGCTCCCTGCCTCCGGGAAGGCTACATCTGCACCAGATGTGTCGAGCTGCAGCTCCTGAGGGGCCGGGTTGGGGAAATGGAGATGCAGCTCAATGACCTTCATCTGGTCAGGGAGAATGAGGAGGTGATAGAAAGGAGTTATAGGCAGGTGGTCACACTGGGGCCACGGGAGTCAGGCAAGTGGGTCACAGTCAGTACGGGGAAGGGGAAAAGTCAGGTACCAGAGAGTACGCCTGTGGCTGTACCCCTTGACAATAAGTACTCCTACTTGAGTGCTGTTGGGGGAGACAGCCTACCTGGGGGAAGCAACAGTGGCAGTGTCTCTGGTACAGAGTCCGGCCCTATGGCTCAGGAGGGTAGGGAAGGAGAGAGGAGGGCACTAGTGATGGGGGACTCTATAGTTAGGTGCGCAGACAAGTGATTCTGTGGACGCAGGAAAGAAACTCAGAAGGTAGTTTGCCTCCCAGGTGCCAGGGTCCGGGATGTTTCAGACCGCATCCAAGATATCCTGAAGGGGGAGGGAGAACAGCCAGAGGTCGTTGTACATATTGGTAACATATTGGAAAGGAATGAGGTCCTGAGAAAAGACTATAGAGAATTAGGAAGGAAGTTGAGAAGCAGGACCTCAAAGGTAGTGATTTCCAGATTACTGCCTGTGCTAAGTGACAGTGGGTATAGGAACAGAACGAGGAGGAGGTTAAATGTGTGGCTGAGGGATTGGAGTAAGGAGCAGGGATTCAGATTTCTAAATTCTTGGGGCAGGTATGACCTGTTCAAAGAGGACGGGTTGCACTTGACTCCCAAGGGGGACCAATATCCTGGCGGGGAGGTTTGCTAAGGCTACTGGGGAGAGTTTAAACTAGTATTGTTGGGGGGTGGGATCCCAACTGGAGAGACTGGGGAAGAGGTGTTTGGCTCTCACATAGAGAAAGCTAGTAGTAGGCATGATAGGCAGGTGATAGAGAAGGGACATGCTCAGACAGGTTTGAGATGTCTCTAATTTAACGCAAGGAGTACTGTGAACAAGGCAGATGAGCTTAGAGCTTGGATCCATACTTGGAGATATGATATGGTGGCCATTACGGAGACTTGGATAGCTCAGGGACTGGAATGGTTGCTTCAAGTGCCAGGTTTTAGATGTTTCAGAAAGGACAGGCAGGGAGGTAAAAGAGATGGGGGAGTGGCACTGTTGATCAGAGATAGTATCACGGCTGCAGAAAAGGTGGACGTCGTGGAAGGACTGTCTACGGAGTCTCTGTGGGTGGAGGTTAGGAACAGGAAGGGGTCAATAATTTTACTGGATTTTTTTTATAGGCCACCCAATAGTAACAGGGATATTGAGGAGCAGATAGGGAAGCAGATCCTACAAAGGTGTGAGAATAACAGAGTTGTTGTGATGGGGGATTTTAATTTCGCAAACATCGATTGGCATCTCCAGACAGTGAGGGGTTTAGATGGGGAGGAGTTTGTTAAGTGTGTTCAGGAAGGATTCTTGACACAATATGTAGATAGGCCTACAAGAGGAGAGGCTGTGCTTGATTTGGTATTAGGAAATGAACCTGGTCAAGTGTCAGATCTCTCAGTGGGTGAACATTTTGGTGATAGTGATCATAATTCTATCTCCTTTATGTTAGCACTGGAGAGAGATAGGAACAGACAGACTAGAAAGGCGTTTACTTGAAGTAAAGGGAATTATGAGGCTCTCAGGCAGGAAATTGGAAGATTAAATTGGGAACATATGTTCTCAGGGAAAAGTACGGAAGAAATGTGGCAGATATTCAGGGGATATTTGTGTGGTGTTCTGCATAGGCATGTTCCAATGAGACAGGGGAGTCACAAGAGGATACAGGAATCGTGGTGTACAAATGCTATAATAAATCTAATCAAAAGGAAATGCTTACAAAAGGTACAGAGAGCTAGGTAATGTTAGAGATCTGGAAGACTATAAGGCTAATAGGAAGGAGCTTAAGAAGGAGATTAGGAGAGCCAGAAGGGGGCATGAGAAGGCCTTGGCGAGCAGGATTAAGGAAAACCCCAAGGCATTCTACAGGTATGTGAAGCACGAGGATAAGATGCAAAAGAATAGGGCCTATCAAGTGCAGCAGTGGGAAAGTGTGTATCGATCCAGAAGAAATGGCAGAGGTACTTAATAAATACTTTACGTCAGTATTCACTACGTTAAAAGATCTGGGGGATTGTAGTGGGGAATTGCAGCTGGCTGAAAAGCTTGAGCATGTAGATATTAGGAAAGAGAAGGTGCTGAAATTTTTGGAAAGCATCAAGTTGGATAAGTCACCAGGACCGGATGAGATGTACACCAGGCTGCTGTGGGAGGCGAGGGAAGACATTGCAGAGCCTCTGACGATGATCTTTGCATCATCGATGGAGGTGGGAGAGGTTCTGGAAGATTGGAGGGTTGCGGATGTTGTTCCCTTATTCAAGAAGGGGAGTAGGGATAGCCCAGGGAATTATAGATCAGTGAGTCTCACCTCAGTGGTTGGTAAGTCGATGGAGAAGATCCTGAGAGGCAGGATTTATGAACATTTGGAGAGGTATAATATGATTAGAAATAGTCAGCATGGCTTTGTCAAGGGCAGGTCCTGCCTTATGAGCCTGATTGAATTTTTTGAGGATGTGACTAAACACATCGATGAAGGGAGAGCAGTCGATGTAGTGTATATGGATTTCAGCAAAGCGTTTGATAAGGTACCCCATGCAGGGCTTATTGAGAAAGTAAGGAGGCATGGGATCCAAGGAGGCATTGCAGTGTGGATCCAGAACTGGCTGGCCCACAGAAGGCAAAGAGTGGTTGTTGAAGGGTCGTATTCTGCGTGGAGGTCGATGACCAGTGGTGTACCTCAGAGATCTGTACTGTCACGAACCAGCAACAAAAGAAACACACTGAGCATGATTCAGTGTTAAAAACTATTTTATTAATCACTACTTATGATAACACGTAAAATAAAAGTAAAAATGTTAGTATGTTAGAATTCAAAAATGTTAAACCTTGAACGTTAACCCCAAAACTAAACTCTTTTTGTGTGTGTGTGTGTGTGTGTGTGTGTGTGTGTGTGTGTGTGTGTGTGTGTGTGTGTGTGTGTGTGTGTGGCAAAGTCCAAACTCCAAGTTCAGGAATGGTTCTTAAAGTTCAGTTCCGCAAGCCATAAGGTGAAACATGAGCAAGGGCTTCTGCAACAACCACCGTTGTCTGAAGATAAGACGTAGACGTAGAGAAACATAAAGAGAGTACATACGAAATCCAAATGTTCCACGATGGAACCCAAATGACAATCCAGTGTTTACTCGGTAGTGACTTCCTCACCCCGAAAAGCATCCGAATCATGGTCGTCCATACACAAATACCTGTTTCCTTCTACAGGTCAGCAACAAAGTGAACTCCACCGGATTACTTCCAACTTCCATACATGGATTTCAGTGGCAGACACAGTTATAGTTTCTCATCCATCGATAGAGAAAACTAGCAGGCTGGTGTCTCTCTCCCTTCTCTCTCTCTCCTTCTTCTTCTTCTGACCTCTTCAACAACATCATTACGTCCTTTATCTTCTATTGACGTAAGCACGCCACACACACAAATACACACACACTCTTTATCTTAAAGGGACATTCACTGAGTCCGTAACAGAACTGGGACCCTTGCTCTTTGTGACTTTTATAAACGACCTGGATGAGGAAGTGGAAGGGTGGGTTAGTAAGTCTGCGGATGACACAAAGGTTAGGGGTGTTGTGGATAGTTTGGAGGGCTGTCAGAGGTTACAGAGGGACATAGACAGGATGCAAATTTGGGCTGAGAAGTGGCAGATGCAGTTCAACCCAGATAAGTGTGAAGTGGTTCATTTTGGTAGGTCAAATATGATGGCAGAATATAGTCTTAATGGTAAGACTCTTGGCAGTGTGGAGGATCAGAGGGATCTTGGGGTCCGAGTCCATAGGACACTCAAAGCAGCTGAGCAGGTTGACTCCGTGGTTAAGAAGGCATATGGTGTATTGTCCTTCATCAATCGGGGAATTGAATTTAGGAGCCGAGAGGTATTGTTGCAGCTATATAGGTCCCTGGTCAGACCCCACTTGGAGTACTGCGCTCAGTTCTGGTCACCTCACTACAGGAAGGATGTGGAAGCCATAGAAAGAGTGCAGAGGAGATTTACTAGGATGCTGCCTGGAATGCAGAGCATGCCTTATGAAAGTAAGTTGTGGAAACTCGGGCTTTTCTCCTTGGAGCGACGGAGGATGGGGGGGACCTGATAGAGGTATATAAGATGATGAGAGGTATTGATCGGGTGGATAGTCAGAGGCTTTCCCCAGGGCTGAAATGGTGGCCACAAGAGGACATAAGTTTAAGGTGCTGGGTAGTAGTATAGAGATGTCAGGGGTAAGTTTTTTACTTAGAGTGGTGAGTGTGTGGAATGGTCTGCCAGCAACAGTGGTGGAGGCGGATACGATAGGGTCTTTTAAGAGACTTTTGGATAGGTACATGGAGCTGAGAAAAATAGAGGGCTATGGGTAAGCCTAGTAAGTTCTAGGGTAGGGACATGTTCGGCACAGCTTTGTGGGCCGAAGGGCCTGAATTGTGCTGTAGTTTTTCTATGCTTCTATTGCAGAACATCAGAGATGTCCTCTTTTTTCGCTGAACGGGGTTTCCCTTCCACCACTATCAACTCAGCCCTCACCTGCATCTCCTCCATATCCTGTATGTCTGCCCTCACCCCATTGCCCCCCTGACATAACAGATGCAGGGTTCCCTTTGTCCTCACTTACCACCCCACAGGCCTCCACATCCAACACATCATTCTCTGCAACTTCCACCATCTCCATGGGATTGCGCCACCAGGCACATCTTCCCCTCTCCACCCACTCCACTTTCCACAGGGATCGCACTCTCCATGACTCCCTTGTCCACTCGTCCCTCCCCACCAATCACCCTCCTGGCATTTATCCCTGCAACCATGCAAAGTGTAACACCTGCCCCTATACCTTCTCCCTCACCACCATTCAGGGCCTTAGTCAGTCCTTCCTGGTGACTGGCACTTCACCTGTGAATCTGAGGGTGTCACTTATTGCATCCGGTGCTCCCGTTGCGGCCTCCTCTACATCGGTGAGATCCGACACAGATTGGGTGACCACTTCCTGAAGCACCTTTGCTCCATCTGTTGCCAACAGCCAGGAGTCCACATTGGCCAGCCACTTCAATTCCATTTCCCACTTCCACACTGACATGTCTATCCATGGCCTCCTCTTCTACCACCTCTCACCTGGACTCATCTATTACCGGCCAGCTAGTGCTCTTCCACCTCCCTTTTTATTCTGGCTTCTGCCCTCTTTTTTTCCAGTCCTAATGAAGGGCCGTGGCCTGAAACATCAACTGATTATTTCCCTCCGTAGATGCTGCCTGACCTGCTGAGTTCCTCCATTTTGTATGCATTGCTCCATATTCCAGCATCTGTTGAACCTCATGTCAAGGCTTTTATTCCTCTCTTTTCTCAGCAGCAACTCTTCCCAAAAATCCTCCACTCAAACTTGTATTTTTGTTTCTTTATATTGCCAGACATACACCTTGTCTGGTATTTCTGTCTGAAATGAAAAATCCATTATTCTCATTGCGCAAGCTGCATCGAACAGAGTTTCAGGAATGGACCAGAAATGATCAGAGGAGTGACTCTATTGGATGTTCAAATAAAAAAATGGAAATTAGCAATAATTATTTATAGTTTAAGACATAGGAATGCCCACTTCTAGGCACAATCACACTCATAGTATGTGTCCATCTCTGCCCGCTGCATTCTTCCTGTCCAAATCAGCATTGTGTCGTGGCTGGACATTGGATTGTGTACACAGGAACTATAATGGACACAAAGGGTGAGAGAGTGACAATCCACAGGATAAATTCCTCCCACAGCAGCCTTGTGTCAGTGTTGGGGACAAAGCTTTGTATAGTGCAACAAGAACAGAAGTTAGTGCAGTCGAAGGATAAACCTAGGCTAGGGAATGTACTGCCTCAATATTTGGCAGTGAGCTGTCTATAAGACCTGAAGACACAGGAGCAGAAATAGGCCATTTGGCCCTTCGAGTCTGCTCTGCCACTCGATCATGGAGGATTTATTTTCCCACAACCCCACTCTCCTGCGTTCTCCCCGATAACCTTTGACAGCCTTACTAATCGAAAGGTGTGTGTGTTTCCGTGGGCTTTTCTTTCACAGAATTGGTCAGAAAGACATTGGAGCAGTGGGTCCCTCTCAGGTACGCTGAGAGTACTTAAAAAGCTCGTGTGTTTCATGTGTTTTCGTGGGCTTTTTCTCTCTAGCAGAATTTAGAAAGGCCAATAAAAAGGAGGTTGTGTCAAGCGAAGTGGCCATTTTGGAGCAGTCACTGTCGGAGTGGACAGAGTGAGTGGCTTTGGCACAGCAGGCTTCGGCATCAAGAGGCGGAGGCCATCTGCAACAACACTGGTGAGTAGCTGGTAAGTAAGGATAAGGTTTAATGTTATTGTTATAACTTTTAAGTAGACTACAGCTAGGTAGGAAAAAATATTGTTCAGATGGAGGGCAAGGCAATGTGCTGCAGCTGCATGATATGGGAGCTAGTGGACCCTGCTGTGGTTCACGGTGACCACATCTGAAGTGCTTAAGGCTGGAGGAACTTAGGCTCAGAATTGAAGAACTAGAGTCACAACTTCAGACACTGCGAAGCATCAGGGAGGGAGAGAATAATGTAGATGCTGTGTATCAGGAGGCAGTCACCCCCCTTACAGCAGGTACTTCTAGGGTCCAGGAGGCAGATAGATGGGTGACTGTCAGGGGACAAAAAGAGAAAGGGAACAGGCAGACAGCGCAGAGGACCCCGGAGGGTGTTCCCCTCAAAAACAGGTATTCCGCTTTGGATGCTGTTGAGGGTGATGACCTACAGGGTCCAAGCAGCAGTAGCCAGGTCTCTAGCACTGGGACTGGTCCTGCTGCTCAGAAGGGAAGGGGACTCGATAGTCAGGGGAACAGACAGGAGGTTCTGTGGGCATGAGCGAGAATCCCAGATGGTATGTTGCCTCCCAGGTGCCAGGGTCCAGGATATCTCTGATCGAGTCCACAGTATTTTTAAGCGGAAGGGAAAGCAGCCAGAAGTCGTGGTGCATGTTGTATAGGAACAGAATGAAGTGGAGGATAAATGTGTGGCTGAGGGATTGGAGTAGGGAGCAGGGATTTAGATTTCTGGATCATTGGGACCTCTCTTGGAACAGGTGTAACCTGTACAAAAAGGACGGATTGCACTTGAATCCCAGGGAGTGCCAATATCCTGGCGGGGAGGTTTGCTAAGGCTACTGGGGAGAATTTAAACTAGAATTATTGGGGGTGGAACCGAACTGAAGATACTGGGGAAGAGGCGGTTGGCTCTCAAATAGAGAAAGCTTGTAGACAGTGCGAGAGGGAGGTTAAGTAGGTGGGAGAGAAGGGACGTGCTCAGACCGATGGTTTGAGATGTGTCTACTTTAATGCAATGAGTATTGTGAACAAAGCAGATGAGCTTAGAGCGTGGATCAGTACTTGGAGCTATGATGTGGTGGCCATTACGGAGACTTGGATGGCTCAGGGATAGGAATGGTTACTTCAAGTGCCGGATTTTAGATGTTTCAGAACGAAGAGAGTCACGGCTACAGAAAAGCTGGACGTCATGAAGGGATTGTCTTCAGAGTCTCTGTGTGTGGAGGTTAGGAACAGGAAGGGGTCAATAACTTTACTGGGTGTTTTTTTTTATAGGCCGCCCAATAGTAACAGGGATATCGAGGAGCAGATAGGGCAACAGATCCTCGAAAGGTGTAATAATAACAGAACTGTCGTGATGGGAGATTTTAATTTTCCAAATATCGATTGGTATCTCCCTAGAGCAAGGGGTTCAGATGGGGTAGAGTTTGTTAGGAGTGTTCAGGAAGGTTTCTTGACACAATATGCAGATAAGCCTACAAGGGGAGAGACTTTACTTGACCTGGTATTGGGAAATGAACCTTGTCAGGTGTCAGATCTCTCAGTGAGAGAGCATTTTGGAGACAGTGATCATAATTCTACCTCCTTTACAATAGCAGTGGAGAGAGACAGGAACAGACAAGTTAGAAAAGCATGTAATTGGAGTAAGGGGAATTATGAGGCTCTCAGGCAGGAAAGTGGAAGCTTAAATTGGGAACAGATGTACTCAGGGAAAAGTACAGAAGAAATGTGGCAAATGTTCAGGGGATATTTGTGTGGAGTTCTGCGTAGGTGCGTTCCAATAAGACAGGGAGCCGTGGTGTACAAAGGCTGTAATAAATCTAGTCAAGAAAAGAAAAGCTTACAAAAGGTTCAGAGAGCTAGGTAATCTTAGAGATCTGGAAGAGTATAAGGCTAACAGGAAGGAGCTTAAGGAGGAAATTAGGAGAGCCAGAAGGGGCTATGAGAAGGCCATGGCGGGCAGGATTAAGGAAAACCCCAAGGCATTCTACAAGTATGTGAAGAGCAAGGGAATAAGACGTGAAAGAATAGGACCTATCAAGTGTAGCAGTGGGAAAGTGTGTATGGATCCAGAGGAAATAGCAGAGGTACTTAATGAATACTTTACTTCAGTATTCACTATGGAAAAGGATCTTGGTGATTATAGTGATGACTTGCAGCAGACTGAAAAGTTTGAGCATGTAGATATTAAGAAAGAGGAGGTTCTGGAGCTTTTAGAAAGCATCAAGTTGGATCTCAGCGGGACCAGATGATATGTACCCCAGGCTACTGTTGGAGGCGAGGGAGGAGATTGCTCAGCCTCTGGCAATGATCTTTGCATCATCAATGGGGACGGGAGAGGTTCCGGAGGATCGGAGGGTTGCGGATGTTGTTCCTTTATTCAAGAAAGGGAGTAGAGATAGCCCAGGAAATTATAGACCAGTGAGTCTTACTTCAGTGGTTGGTAAGTCGATGGAGAAGATCCTGAGAGGCAGGATTTATGAACATTTGGAGAGGTATAATATGATTAGAAATAGTCAGCATGGCTTTGTCAAGGGCAGGTCCTGCCTTACGAGCCTGATTGAATTTTTTGAGGATGTGACTAAACACATTGATGAAGGAAGAGCAGTAGATGTAGTGTATATGGATTTCAGCAAGGCACTTGATAAGGTACCCCATGCAAGGCTTATTGAGAAAGTAAGGAGGCATGGGATCCAAGGGGACATGGCTTTGTGGATCCAGAACTGGCTTGCCCACAGAAGGCAAAGAGTGGTTGTTGACGGGTCATATTCTGCATGGAGGTCAGTGACCAGTGGTGTGCCTCACGGATCTGTTCTGGGACCCTTACTCTTCGTGATGAGGAAGTGGAGAGATGGGTTTGTAAAGTTTGCTGATGACACAAAGGTTGGAGGTGTTGTGGATAGTGTGGAGGGCTGTCAGAGGTTACAGCAGGACATAGATAGGATGCAAAATTGGGCTGAAAAGTAGCAGGTGGAGTTCAACCCAGATAAGTGTGAAGTGGTTCATTTTGGTAGGTCAAATATGATGGCAGAATATAGTATTAATGGTATACTTGGCAGTGTGGAGGATCAGAGGGATCTTGGGGTCCGAGTGCATAGGACGCTCAAAGCAGCAGCACAGGTTGACTCTGTGGTTAAGGGGGCATATGGTGTATTGTCCTTCATCAATTGTGGAATTGAATTTAGGAGCCAAGAGGTAATGTTGCAGCCATATAGGACCCTGGTCAGACCCCACTTGGAGTACCGTGCTCAGTTCTGGTCACCTCACTACAGGAAGGATGTGGAAGCCATAGAAAGGGTACAGAAGAGATTTACAAGGATATTGCCTGGATTGGGAAGCATGCCTTATGAAAACAGGTTGAGTGAACTCGGCCTTTTCTCCTTGGAGCGACAGAGGATGAGAGGTGACCTGATAGAGGTGTATAAGATGACAAGAAGCACTGATCGTGTGGACAGTCAGAGGCTTTTTCCCAGGGCTGAAATGGTTGCCACAAGAGGACACAGGTTTAAGGTGCTGGGGAGTAGGTACAGAGGAGATGTCAGGGGTAAGTTTTTTGCTCAGAGTGGTGAGTGCGTGGAATGGGCTGCCGGTAATGGTGGTAGAGGTGGAGGTGGACGTGGACACGGACACGATAGGGTCTTTTAAGAGACTTTCGGATAGGTACATGGAGCTTAGAAAAATAAAGGGCTATAGGTAAGCCTAGTAATTTCTAAGGTAGGGACACGTTCGGCACAACTTTGTGGCCCAAAGGGCCTGTATTGTGCTGTAGGTTTTCTATATGTTTCTATGTAATCAAGAACCTATCAACCTCAGCTTCAAATATACCCAATAACTTGGCCTCCTCAGCCATCTGTGGCAATGAATGCCAGAGATTCACCAGTCTCTGGCTAAAGAAGTTCCTCCTCATCTCTGTTCTAAAGAGACGTGCTTCTATTCTGAGGCTGTGCCTTCAGGTCGTAGACTCTTCCACAATTGGAAACATCCTCTCCACATCCACTCTATATAGGCCTTTCAATATTTGGTAGGTTTCAATGAGATCCCCCCTTATCCTTCTGAGCTCCAGCAAGTAATGGCCCAGAGCCATCAAATGTTCCTCATACCTTTCATTCCCAGGATCATTCTTGTAAACAACCTCTGGACCCTCTCCAATGCCAGCACATCGTTCCTCAGATACGGGGCCCAAAACTGCTCACAATTCTCCAAGTGGTCTAACCAATGCCTCAAAGCCCCAGCATTACACCCTTGCTTTTATATTCTAGTCCTCTCAAAATGAATGCCAACATTGTATTTGCCTTCCTTACTATTGACTCACTGTGGAAGTTAACTTTTAGGGAATCCTGCAAAAGGGCTCCCAAGTCCCTTTGCACCTCTAATTTCTGAATTCGCTCCCCATTTAGAAAATAGTGCATGGCCATACACTTCCCTACACTG
Source organism: Pristis pectinata (assembly GCF_009764475.1). Lineage (NCBI taxonomy): Eukaryota > Metazoa > Chordata > Chondrichthyes > Rhinopristiformes > Pristidae > Pristis > Pristis pectinata. The sequence goes on from NC_067419.1 coordinate 183,603, forward strand.
TATTGCGTCTGCCACTTCTTTGTCCATTCTCCTAACCTGTCCAAGTCCTTCTGCAAACTCCCTGCTTCCCCAATATTACCTGCCCCTCAACATATCTTTGTATTATCCACAAACTTGGCCACAAGGCCATCAATTCCATCATCCAGGTCTTTAACATGATGTGAAAAGTAGCTGACCCAACATCGACCCCTGTGGAAAACCACTAGTCACCAGCAGCCAACCAGAAGGGGCCCCTTTATTCCCACTCTTTGCCTTCTGCCAGTCAGCCAATCTTCTGTCCATGCCAGTACTTTTCCTGTAATTCTATGGGCTCCTATCTTGTTTAACAGCTTCATGAGCAGCACCTTGTCAAAGGCTTTCTGAAAATCCAAGTAAACAACATCACTGACTCTCCTTTGTCTATTCTACCTGCTACTTCCTCAAAGAATTCCAACAGATTTGTCAGGCAAGATCTCCACTTAAGGAAACCATGCTGACTTCGGCCTATTTTATCATGTGCTTCCAAGTACCCAGAAACCTCATCCTTAATAATGGACTCAAACATCTTACCAACCACTGAAGTCAGGCTAACTGGCCTATAATTTCCTGTCTTTTGCCTCTCTCCCTTCTTAAAGGTAGAGTGACATTTGCAATTTTCCAGTCCTCCAGAACCATTCCTGACTCTCACTAGAGTCACTAAAGATCACTACAAATGCCTCCAATCTCTTCAGCTACCTCTTTCAGAATCCTGGAGTGTAGTCCATCTGGTCTTTCAGCTTCCCAAGCACCTTCTCCTCAGTAATAGCGACTACACTCACTTCTGTCCTGACTCTCTCGAATTTCTGGCACTTTACTGTTGTCTTCCTCAGTGAAGACTGATGCAAAGTACTTATTCAGTTCATCCGCCATTTCTTTATTCCCCATTACTACCTCTCCAGTATCATTTTCCAACGGAACAATGTCCATTCTTGCTTCTCTTTTAACACATCTGAAAAAACTAGCCAATAATATAAAAAAAGGATACCAAAAGTTTATCTTCATATTTCACCTTTTCTCCCCTTATTGCTTTTTTAGTTGCCTTTTGTTGGTTTTTAAAAGCTTCCAAATCCTCTTGCTTCCCACTAATTTTTGCTATATTGTATGCCCTCTCTTTTGCTTTCATGCTGTGTTTGACTTCCCTTGTCAGCCACGGTTGCCTCATCCTCCCTTTAGAATGCTTCTTCTTTGGGATGAACTGATCCTATGTCTTCCAAATTAATTCCAGAAACTCCTGCCATTGCTGCTTTCCCATCATTCCTGCTGGGGTTCCCTTTCAATCAACTTTGACCAGCTCCTCTCTCATGTTTCTGTAGTTACTTTTACTCAATTGCAATACCGATACATCTGATTTCATCTTCTCCCTTTCAAACTACAACGTGAATTCTATCATATTATGATCACTGCCTCCTTAGGGTTCCTTTACCTTAAGTTCCCTAAACAAATCTGGTTCACCGCACAACACCAACTCCAGAATTGCCTTTTCCCTAGCAGCTCCAAAAAGCCATTTCACAGGCATTCTACAAATTCCCTCTGTTGAGATCCAGTATCAACCTGATTTTCCCAATTTACCTGCATATTGAAATCCCCCATGACCACCGTAACATTGCCTTTTGTATATACCTTTTCTGTCTCCTTTTGTAATTTATACCCCACATCCTGGCTACTATTCAGAGGCCTGTATTTCATTCCCATCAGGGTCTTTTTACCCTTGCAATTTCTTAACTCTACCAACAAGGATTCTACATCTTAAGATAACTCTTTATTAGTCACATATACATTGAAACACACAGTGAAATACATCTTTTGCATGGAGTGTTCTGGGGGCAGCCCGCAGGTGTCGCCACACTTCCAGCGCCAACATAGCATGCCCACAACTTCCTAACTCGTACATCTTTGGAATGTGGGAGAAAACCGGAGCACCCGGAGGAGACCCATGCAGTCACAGGGAGAACGTACAAACTCCTTACAGACGGTGGCCGGAATTGAACCCAGGTCACTGGCACTGTAATAGCATTACACTGACTGTTACACTCCGTGCCTGCCCATCCTCTGATCCAATGTCACTTCTTTCAACAGAGCCACCCCATCCCCTCTGCCCGTCTTTTTGATAGGATGTGTATCCTTGCATGTTTAGCTCCCAGTTGTGATCTTCTTTCAACCATGACTCTGATGCCCAGAACGTCATACCTGCCAATTTCTAACTGTGCTATGAGCTCATCTACCTTATTTCGTCTACTGTGTGCATTCAAATTTAATACCTTCAGTCCTGTATTCAACATCCTTCTTCTCAAATTTGTCTCCATATTGCCTGAAGTTAAGTTCTTATCCCTTTCTAAACTGTTTTATTCTTTATTCCAGAGACTTCAGTAACCTCTCCTGCACTCTACTTCCCTTTTACTTTATGCATACTTTTCCAACCTCTTGAACCCACCCCCCCCCCCACCCCACTATTTAGTTTAAAGCCCTATCTACAGCCCTAGTTATGCGATTTGCCAGGACCCTAGTCCAAGCATGGTTCAGGTGGTGCCTGTCGCATTGGAACAGATCCCACCTTCCCCAATACCAATATCGCATGAATTCAACCCACTTCTCCCACACAAATCTTTGAGCCACACATTAAACTCTCTGATCTTATTGACCCTGTGCCAATTTGCACATGGCTCAGATTGCAATCTTGGTTCTGCTTTGTAATTTGGTCCCTAGCTGTTCAAATTCCCTCAGAACTTCTTTCCTTATTCTACTTACGTCGTTGGTACCCACATGGACCACGACAACTGGATCTGTCCCCTCTCATTCCAAATTCCCCTGCAAGTCAGATGAGATGTCCCGAACCTGGGCACCAGGCAGGCAACACAGCCTTCAGGACTATCGATCCTTGCGACAAAGAACTGTGTCTATTCCCCTGACTATACTATCCCCAATTACAACAACTTTTCTCTTCTCTGCCCCCTCTTGAATGGCTCCCTGAATCACAGTTCGGTTGCTCATCCTTCCTGGAGCCCCCACTATCATCTGCACAGGGAAAAAGAATCTCAGACTCGTTGGACAAGCTCAAGGGCTGAGGCTTCTCCAGCACTACCTCTTGGATCCCCCTACCTGCCTCACTTGCAGTCAGACTGTCTTGTCCCTGACCACAGACAAGAATTTGAAGTAGTTAATCTAAAGGGTGTGACTGCCTCCTGAAATACAACATCCAGGTAACTCTCTCCTTCCTTGATACATCGCAGTGTTTGAAGCTCAGATTCCAGGTCATCAACTTTGAGCCTAAGTTCCTCAAACAAACACTTGCTGCTGACATGGTCACCAGAAACCACAATGGGGTCCACCAACTCCCACATCATGCAGCTACAACACATCACCTGATCCTGCATCCCTACTTTAATTAATTGTAATTTGATGTATTTTCATTTAATTACTGTAAAAAAAAACCTTACCTGCTACTCATCTGTGCCTCCTCGCCAAAGCCTTTGAGCCAAGGCCTGATTCCCACTCCCACACGAGCCAAAGCCTCAGATCTGCACTCCTACACTGTCCACTCTCACAACGGCCGTCCCAAAATGACTGCTCCACTTTACCCTACCTTCCTTTCATTGGCTGAGTTGCCACACACCTAGCCAATAATACTTTTTTTTAAAAGACAAAAGGCTGCAAGCTCCTCCCCTCTGCTGCTCTTGTGCTGCAACTGGAGAAAACAAGCTGATTCCCCAACCCCCACTGATGACCCTTTCTCCCTCCTCAAGCCCTCTTCCTCCTCTTGGACACCTCGTCCTGGCCTTCTGCCTGCTCTGGATCTCTTTATCTCTAACTGCTGATGGGACATTAACCATCTCATCTTCACCACTCCCCTCACCTATTCCAACCTCACTCCCTCTGAACGCACTGCCCTCCACACCAATCCTAATATCACTGTCAAACCCGCAGACAAGGGTGGTGCTGTTGTAGTCTGGCAGACTGACCTTTACATTGCCAAGGCCAGATGTCAACAGACACCTCCTCTCACTTATCCCTCAACCTGGAACCCACTAAGGAGTATCAGGCCATTGTCTCCCGCACTATCACTGGCCTCCAGAGACCTCCCCTCTACAGCCTCCAACCTGATAGTTCCCCTGCCCCGCACTGCCCATTTCTACCTCCTACCCAAGATTCACAAATCTCAACTACCCATTGCCTGTTCCTGCCCCACTGAACTTGTGTCCTCGTATCTTGACTCCATTTTGTCCCCCTTGGTTCAGTCCCTTCCTATGCATATCTATGACACTTCACATGCTCTCCATCACCAACAACTTCCAGTTCACCAGCCCTGACGGCCTCATCTTCTCCATGGACGTCAAGCCTCTGTACACCTCCATTCCCCATCAGGAAGGCCTCAAGTCTCTCTGTTTCTTTCTCGATAACAGACCCAACCAGTTCCCCTCCACCACTACCCTCCTCCATCTGGCAGAACTGGTACTCACCCTTACCGACTTCTCTTTTGGCTCCTCCCACTTTCCCTAAAGTGTAGCCATGGGTACTCACATGGGCCCCAACTATGCCTGCCTCTGTTGTCTACATGAAATAGTCCATGTTCCAAACCTACACCGGTAATGCCCCCCAACTCTTTCTCCGTAACATTAACGACTGCATTGGGGCTGCCTCCTGCACCCATGCTGAGCTTGTCAATTTCATCAACTTTGCCTCCAACATCCTCAGATTCACTTGGTCCATCTCCAATACCTCTCTCCCCTTTCTGGATCTCTCCATCTCCATCTCTGGACACAGATTAACCACAGACATCTTCTACAAGCCCACTGATTCCCACAGTTACCTTGACTACACTTCTTCCCACCGTCACTTGTAAGGACGCCATCCTCTTCTCCCAGTTCCTCTGCCGCATCTGTTTCAGGATGAGGCTTAACATTCTAGGACATCAGAGATGTTCTTTTTCAGTAACCGGGATTTCCCTTCCATCACCATCAATGCTGCCCTAACCCATATTTCCTCCACTTCCCGCAGGTATACCCTCACCCCCTCCCTCCACCAATATAACAGGGACAGGGTTCCCCTTGCCCTCACCTGCCACCCACAAGCCTCCGCATCCAACACGTCACTGTCCGCAACTTCTGCCACCTCCATCCTACAATCAGGCACACCTTCCCCTCACCGTTTTGTGAAGGGACTGTGCTCTCCACGACTACCTTGTCCACACGTCCCTCCCCACTGATCACCCACCCCCCTCCTGCACTTTTCCCTACAACTGCACCAAGTGCTACACCTCTTCCCTCACCACCATTCAGGGTCCCAGACAATCCTTCCAGGTGAGGCAGTGCTTCACCTGAGTCCGAGGGTATCAATTATTGCATCCGGTGCTCCCAGTGTGGCCTCCTGTACGTCAGTGAGACCTAACACAGATTGGGTGACTGCTTCATTGAGTACCTTTGCTCTGTCCGCCACATCAGCCAGGACCTCCTGGTGGCTACCTACTTCAATTACACACCCCATTCCCATACTGACATGTCTATCCATGGCCTCCTTGACTGCCACGTTGAGGCCAGGCACAGGTTGGAGGAACAAGACCTCATATTCCATCTGGGGAGTCTCCAACCTGATGGACTCAACATCGATTTCTCTAACTTCTGGTAACTCCACCCCTTCTTTTGCTTTCGCCTTCCACTCCTTTGTCTTCCCATTCCCATGGCTCTCTTCTCCCACCTTGATAACCTGCCCATCTCCTCCCCTCCCCCATCCTTCATTCCATTATCCACTGCCCTCTCCTGCCAGATTCCTCCTTCAGCCCTTTGCCTCTCCTACCCATCATCTCTCAGCTTACTGCATCTTATCCCCCTCCTCTCACCTTCCGCCTTTCACCTGGACTCGCCTATCACTTAAACTCACCTATCCCCTGCCCGAGTGTGCTCCTCCCTCTACCTTCTTATTCTGGCTTCTGCCCTCTTCCTTTCCAGTCCTGATAAAGGGTCTTGGCTCGAAATGTCAACTGTTTATTTAACTCCACGGATGCTGCTTGACCTGCTGAGTTTCTCCAGCACTTTTTGTGTATTGCTCCCAACTGAAAAAGCAACTTTTTAAAAACTGCTAGCTCCTCCACTCTGCTGCTCTGGCTACTGCAACTGGAGAAAACCAGCTCCCAACTGAAAAACAACTTTTCAAAACCTGCTAGCTGGAACTGGAATGAGCAAGGAGGTTACAAATAATTTTTAATCAGCATTAGAGCACAGAAGCTGGATGTTCAGCCTTACTAATCCATGCTGGGGTATTATCACCTTGGTCTCACACAGCATGAAGGGGCAAGAACAATCAGGAAAGAAAATGGCACACTGGCATTTTTTGCAAGAAGAATGGAGTTGAGAACTATTGTTATAATTGTTCAGGAGATAGTGAAGATGCACCTGCAATACTAAAAACAGGTTTGGTCTCCTTTTGTAAGAAAGCGTACGAAGATTAAGGGTAGCCCTTTAATACCTAAAGGTATTAAAGAAATTTACTTGGCTAATTCGTGGGAGGATACTGTTGTCCTGACTTAAAAAAAAGTTAGATCTGTTAGATTCCTTGAAATAGTAAGAGAGTCACGAACGAGGGGACTTGGTTTCAAGATGGTGATTAATTAAACCTGTGATGAACAGTAAATTGGATCCAAAATTAGTTTGGTAATAGCAGACAGAGGGCAATAGTGGAGGGATGGTTTTGTAATTGGATGCCTGTGACCAGTGGTGTGCTGCATGAATCGGTTCTGGGTCCGCTGTTGTTTGTCATCCATTTAACAATTTGGATGATGTTAAGGTGGTTAGTAAGCTTATAGACAACACCAAAATTGACAGTGTAATGGATAGTGAAGAGAATTGTCTAAGTTTACAAGGGGATCCACACCAACCTGGGAAGTGGGCCACAGAATGGCAAATGGAATTTAACTCTGACACGTGCAAGGTGTTGCACGTTGGCAAGTTAATCCAGGGCAGGACTTGTACAGTAAATGGTAGGGCACTGGAAAGTGCTGTCGAACAGAGGCAACTCAAGGACAGGGACATAGTTCTGTGAAAGTGCAGACACAGGTGGACAGGGCAGGGTGGTTGGCATTTGGCACATTTGCCTTCATCAGTCAGGGCATTGAGTACAAGAGTTGAGTGAGACCGCATTTGGAATACTAAGCACAGTTGTGGTTCCCTGCATGTAGGAAGGTTATTATTCAGCTGGAAAGCAGGAAAGATTCACAAGGATGTCACTGGGACTGAAAGTCTTGAGCTATAAGAGGAGACTGAATAGGCTGGGGCTTTGTTTCCCTGAAGAGTAGGCGGCTGAGGGGTGATCTTACAGAGGTTTATAAAATCAAATAAGACGAATGGTCAGTCATTTTCCCCAATGGAAGGGGAGTCTAAAACTAGAGGGCATAGGTTTAAGGAGAGAGAGCAAAGATTCAAAAGGCACTTAAGGAGCAATATTTTGACAGAGGGCAGGCAGTGGGTATATGTAATGAGCTGCCAGAGAAAGTAGTTGAGGTGGGTACAATTACAATGTTTAAAAGGCAGTTAAACAGCTACATGTGATAGGAAAGGTTTAGAGGGATATGGGCCAAATGCTGGGAAATGGGACTAGCTCAAGTTCACAACGTGGTCAGCATGAACGAGTTAGTCCAAAGGACCTCTTTCTGTGCTGTATAATTCTATGACACCGAGAGAACAGTTGGAAAAAGGAATGCACTGCCTGAAAGAGTGATGGAGCAGACTCTCATAACATTTCAGAAATATCTAAATCAGAACTTGAACCAGCAAGGCATAGAAGGCTATGGACCATGGCTAGTAAAGGGGAGAATAAATAAATGAGAGTAGTATAGATGGGTACTTGATGGTTGCCATGGACATTGTGGGGAATGGGATGAAGAGCCTGCATCTGTGCTGTATGACTCTGCCTTGATGATTGCATTGAATAGTGGGGCAGGCTTGAGGGGCAAGGAACCTACTCCTCCTCCTATTTTGCTGTGTTCTCGTGTAAAGCGAAGGTGTGGTCTTGGGAGTCATTGATGGAAGAATCTAATTCAAGACAATAAAGAGTGCAAGCATGAGACAGCAGAGATCTCAGTGGGGAGTAAGGCCAGAGGAAATGCACACATTCCCTCAATCGTTTGTTCTGTGTCTGTGTGTTTCTTGTTAGAAACAGGATAACAGAAGATAGCAGAATTAACCACGGAGTGTTACCATTAGAACTATAATGCCACAGAAGCAAGAGTAACATGTATAGAATTTGATGCAGGCAAACAGGCCATTGAGCCCAACCCTGCCAACTCTCTGCCTCTCCTTGCCTGTTTGTCTGCCCCCTGCCACGAACTCCCCTCATTTCCATCTCTTTGCTCAATTTGCATCTGAAGCCTTTCACCAAAGGTCACCTGCCAGCTAATGTGAAAAATCCTTTGTTCTCCATTCTTGTGTTTCCTGTTAACAGGGTGGCAGGACATGGCAGAGTTAACCAGTGGAGTGCTTCTATGAGAGTTGTAATAGCTGCAGAAACAAGAGTAAATAACAGAGACGATACTGCATATCAACATGTCATTCAGCTCAGCAGCTTCATGACAGATTTTATATTCCACACCAACCTCTTGCCATGTGGAACTACAGTGAACAGAGGGCTGGAAAAGGCATGTCCACAGAATCACTCCTTAGATACAAAAAATGTGTCAGTACTGAACATCGGTTTCTGTTCTCCAGAACTATAATGGGCAGACAACACACAGGGCCTTGGCAGCTGAAGGCATAACTGCCATCGTTGAAACCATTAATTTCAGGTATATGGAAAGAACAGAATTTAAGCAACTCGCATACCTTGGAGGCTTAAATATTATGGAGAGGATTGCAAAGAAAGGGAGAACCAAGACTGTGAAGGGGACTGAAATTCAGGATGCAAATACCATGATTGAGATCAACAGAGTGACCACGGGTATATGAGACTTGGTACTAACTGGGAAACAGGGATCATCACATTTATTCCCTCAAACTGCCACAGACACTGTTTCTATGCTTCACAGTGTCTCTCACCCACCATTTTTCGTTCTTTCTTTTCCTACCCATCACATTCCTATCTCCATTCCACCAAACCCACTCGTTTCTATGTGGTCCATCTGTTGCTCAGTTTACGATTGTGACCCTTCACCAATGTTACCTATGCCTCTGACACAGAGGATGCTTTGATCTTGCTTTGCTAGCTTACTGTTACAAACAGGACAACTATGTATTCCATGTTTGTACTGTTACAAACATGGAGTACAGCATAGGGAAATGTGGGGTTATGCACTTTGCTAAGAAGAATGAAGGTGTAGACTATTTTCTACATGGAGAGAGGTGGGAGAAGGTGGGAGAATGGGGTTGAGAAAAAAAAAATCAGCTATGATTGAATGGGGGGAAGCAGACTCTATGGGCCAAATGGCCTAATTCTGCTCCTATATCTTATGGGACAGCAGAGTAAGACAGAATTGACCAGTGAAGTCTTCCTATTTGCAGCAATGGCCCATAATTGAATTTTGCTTATTTTGAGACAGAAACAAGCCATTCAGCCCAACAGCTCCATGACATACTTATACTCCACACCAACCTCCAGAAATGTGACCGTGCTGGGCACAACTGCACAGTGGAACATAGCAGACTAGAAAAGCAACATCCACAGGATCATTCCTTTTCTAAGAAAAACGTGTCAGCTTTGCATATTGATGTCTGTACTACAAACTGTAATGAGCAGACAACACAGAAACCTTGAATGCAAAACGGCCAGTTGTGAAGCTATTAAATTTGTGGATTTTTTGAAGGACAGAATTAGAGGAGCGCAAACATCTCAAAGGCTTCAAGTAATGGAGTGGATCACAAAGATAGGGAGGGACAAGATCAGAGAGGGAACTGAAAATCATGATATTGTGTCTGATCCCTCAAGATGTCAACTATTTTCTCTCTCTCTTTTCCAAGCAGTAACTCTTCCCACAAATTCTCTCACTCAATCTTGTTTTTTTTTGTTTCTTTCTATTGACAAATATGCATCTTGTCTGGTACTGTGTGCCTGAACTGAAAAATCCATTGTTCTCATATGCAAGTAATGGATCAATGCAAGCTGCATCTTACAAACGTGATGTCAGGAATGGACCAGGATTGATCAGAGGAGCATCTACTGGATGTTCAATGAAATGTTGGAATGTATACACAGCAGCTATAATGAACAGAAAAGGTGAGAAATGAACTGTCCACAGGATAAATCCATGCCACACAGCACCATTTCAGTACTGGACACTTTGTGCTTTGTATAAAGCAATGATAATGGCAGCTTGTGTTTTGCAGGATAAATCCCTGCCATGGTAGTACTGGGTCAATATTTGGCAGTGAACTGTGTATAAAGGATCTGGAATTGGCAATGAAGTTATTTCTCTCCTTTGCTCACACAGCATTAAGGGGCAAGAACAGTTAGGAAAGAAAATGGCATATTGGCATTTTGACAAGGGGGATGGAGTTTAGAAGCATTGTTACAATTGTACAGTGTTAGTGAGGATACACCTGGAATACTATAAACAGATTTAGTCCCCTTATGCAAGAAAGACTATGTGCATTGAAGCCAATCTAGAAGAGATTCACTTGCTCAATTCTTGAACCAGAGGGTTTTCTGGATACGAGCAACTAAAACAGATCTGTATTCTTTGAAATACTGTGAGAATCACAAGTGAGGGGACATGGTTACAAGATTCAACTATAGTCATTTACACTTGAGAATTTCTTGCTGTGGTGTGGTAAAACTCTGGACTTCCCTACCTCACAAGGTCATTCAGATTAGATCACTGGAAGTTTTCAGAGAGGAAATAGATCAAGTTTTGAAAGAGTAGGGTATTAAGAGATATGTGGATTTGGCACAGGAGAGTCCACAGGAAAGAGCCCATGGGATCCAAAGCAAATTGGGCCCAAAATTGGCTTGGAAATAAGAGACAGGGAGATGATGGAGGGTTGTTTTTGTGAATGAAAGCCTGTTACCAGTGATGTACCAGAGGAATTGGTACTGGGAACCTTAATGTATAGAACAAAACAGTAATCACTTAGATATTAATGCATTAGTTTTCATCAGTAGGTTTGCAGATGACACAAAAATTAGTGATCTTGTGGATCATGATGATAGTCTCAGGATACAGGAAGATATTGAGGAGCTGGAATTTAATCCTGATAAATGCCAAGCAATGTACTTTGGGAGGTCAAGAAATGGCAGGTCACACACAATGAATAGAAAACTCAGTACTGAGGAACAGGGGGAACCTTAGGGTACATATGCAAGCATCAGTGAAGGCAGCAGCTCAGGCAGACAGGGTGGGAAAGGAGGTAGAAGGGATGCTGGCCTTCATGAGTAAGGGCACAGAATATAAGGGCAGAGAAGTCAATGTACAGCTTTAAAAATATTACAGGAAGTATGTGACCCTCACATCGCAACAGGCTATTAGCAATGGTTAAAACAGTATTTGTATTCTTTGGAGTTTAGAAGAATGAAGAGTTACATTATTGAACTAGATAGGATCATAAGAGGGCATGACAGACGAGAAAGATAGAGAGAGACACACACACACACACAGGCCCTTCAGCCCATTGACTCCACTCTGGTCATCAAGTATCATTTTTAAACTAATTCTAACCTAACATTTATTCTTCCCATACTCCCATCAATTCCCACCCACATTCTACCCCTCACCTATACACAGAAGGCAATGGACAGAAACGATTTAAAGAAACTAACATTAAAAACATTTTGGAATGTGGGAGGAAACCAGAGCACCTGGAGGAAATCCACGTGATCACAGGGAGAACATGCAAATTCCACAGCCAGCACCCAAGTGAGATGTTTCCAGTTGTGGGAGGGTCTTGAAAAGGGGACAAAATGGGCAGTCATTTAAAACTGAGGTACACTGGAAGTTATTTCCACAGAGGATGGTGAACATCTGGAACACTCTAACCTGGCAGGTTATGGAGGTGAGATTATTGGCAGTATTTAAACAGGAAGATCAATTTTTCGAAAGATTGGGGAATTGAGAGCTATGTGGAGCTGGTACAGGAGAGGAGTTGACAGCTGAGGCAGATTCACCATGATGGTATTGACAGGCAAGGCAGGCTTGAGGGGCTGGATGGCCTACACCTGCTCCTATATTGCATGTTAAGAGGTCGAAGGTTCTTGGGAGATAACTCTAGAACAAAGGGAGTTGGCAGCCTGGGCTGGATGATTTACATTGAGGATAAAGGGGACTAGCATGGGCAGCAGTGGTATCTCAGTGGGGAGGAAGACCAGAGGAAATGTACACCTTGCCCAGTCCCACATTCCTCTCTCACCTCAGCCTCACCTGCACCTGTTGCCTCATGTCCAGGCGAAGAGTCTCGACCCAAAATGTCCACTGTCCAGTTCCCTCCATAGATGCTGCCTGACCCACTGAGTTCCTGCAGCAGTTTGTTTTTGCACCAGATTGCTTTCGCACCAGATTCCATGTTGCTCAATGTTCCCGTGACATTTCACCAGATGTTCTCTCTCCCTAGACTGTACTCAGTCTGATAGGTTCCTGTGACAAACACAATGAGTAAGAGGCACAACTAGGCTCTGACTATTGGAACTTTAATGGGCAGCGCGATAGATAGCCTACACAAGACCAGAAACAGATCAACTTTGGCAATAGATTGCATTGTTGGATAAGAATTTATAATGAATTAAACAGGCATTGCCAGAGGAATAGCCCATTCAAACCCACCAAGGGATCCCCATGCCTGTGACCCACAAGCTCCTTCCTCCCATCACATTATCCATTATTGTCCTCTTCATGCACCTACCCAGTCTGCCTTTGAATAAATATTGAAAGTAAGTTAGGGAAAGCACCTTGGCAAAAAATAACCCACAGCAGCACTGGATCCCTTTTGAACGCTGGATTGTGTATATGGAATATAACGGGTGTAGAAGGTAAGAAGGAAATTCCACAGGATAAATCCTTCCCACACCAGCACCATGTTAGTGTTGGGCAGTGGGCTATGTATATGGGAACATAATGGAAAGGGTAGCCCACATGATAAATCCCTTCCACCAGCACTGTGTCAGTGTTGAACATTGGGCTGTGTATTCTTTGGAGTTTAAGATTCTAATGGGGCATGACTGAGTAGACGTTGAGATTCATATATAGAAACAAATAGCATGGAAACCAGCCTTCTGGATTATTAATACCACACTAACCACCAAGCACCCTTCTAGAACAAGGGACCTTGGAAGCTAGTGCTGGAGGATTTAAATTCAGGAGGTTAAGTGGCACAGAGGTCAGACAGCAGTGAATCCCAGTGGGGTGCAAGGCTAGTGGAAATGCACACCAATTCCCAATCCCAGCTCCCTCGCTCACCTCGGACTTACATCTGTTGCTCAATGTTCCCCTGTTGCTTTTCACCAGATGTGCTCTCACCCTCTGACATGCAGTTCTCAGTCTGACAAATTCCTGTGATAAACACGACATCAGTAAGATGTAAGACTGGGCAGTGGGCTCTGACTATTGGGACACTAATGAGCCTTTGGACATTTCCACACTAAATGAGAAGCAGATCAACTTTGGCAATGCAGAACATCCTGGAAAGGAATTTATAATGAATTAAACTAACCTGCCATACAGGAACAGCCAATTCAAACCAACCGTACCCAGACTGTGCTTCTGATCCACACCCACTTCCCCCCACCACCTCTTCAACTGACCCCATCACTTAACCTCTTCCTGTTCCACAATAAATATTGGGGGGAAGTTAGAGAAAGTATCTCCACAGGATAAATCACCCCCATATCACCACTGTCAGGGTTGGACACCGGGCTGTGGATACAGGAATATAATGGACAGAAGGGGCCAGTTACAGCTCCAAACTTAGGACAGTGCCCAGCAGGCCAGTCCCATTTGCTCATACTTGGCCCATATCCCTCCAAACCTTCCCTATCCATATAGCTGTCCAAGTGTTGTTGTACCTGCCTCGACCACTCCCTCTAGCAGCTCGGTCCACGTCCGGACCACCCTCTGGGAGGAAACGTTCCCCCTCAGGTTCCTTTCACATTTTTCCCCCTCACCTTAAAACCTACCCCAACCCTGGAAAAACGACACCCCTCTTGAGGGTGAGGCGGAGGGGGGATGGTCCCAGACGGACGGGGAGCGGGGAAGAGACACAGCCGACAGGTCACCCGGATTTCTGTGTTGAACCCACCGGGTTGTGAGGTGACCGGTAAACTTTGCCGCCACCGCCCTCTCGCTCCCTCACTTGGCGACCATTAAACCGCCCTCCTCGCGCAGTTCGCGGGCTACCTGACACGTGACGTAGGGGCGGAGCTCGCGGCTACCTGACACGTGACCTAGGGGCGGAGCTCGCGGGCTACCTGACACGTGATGCAGGGGCGGAGCCGCGAGAGAGCTGATGCGTGACGTAAGCAGCAGCTCGCAGGACAGGAGCGCTAACTGACGCTTCGCCAGGGGGCGGAGCTCACAGGGCGGGCGTGTGACGTAGTGCAGTTCGTGAGGCGAATCGGAGGCAGTTCCTTGATTGGGCTGGGAGCCGTCAGTCAAAGAAGCGACAGGATTCGCTTCAGCGGAGCTCCTGAGGGGCGGAGGACGTGGGGCTGGTCGGGATGGGCGAAGGAGTGAGGTGAAGGGAGGCGAGGCGAGCGCATGCGGGCGAACGTGCTGAGTGGGTCCGCGTTCAGTGCAGGGATATTTGCATCTGTGGACAGGGCATCTCTGAACACAGCGCATTCGGGCAGGCGCAACACATTCAACGTGCTGGAGGAACTCAGCAGGTCAGGCAGTATCTTGACGTTCATTGCCCTCCACAGATGCTGCCTGACCTGCGGAGTTCCACCAGAATTGTGTGTGTGTGTTGATCCAGGTTTCCAGCATCTGCAGTCTTTATGTATACATCTGTAGTCTTTGTGTATACATCTGTGCGGACTGCTGCGAGGTCCTTCTGCCCCCCCTCCCCCCGGAAGCATTGTCGGGACCACGGCCTGAGGAAGTCCATACATTTGCCATCCTCGCCACGACTTCCTCAGATCACTGACGGGGCCCCATGCCGCCCTCGCGCTTACTGTGAACACAACTGAGTGGGCAAGCCCCTCGAACAATGAAAAGGGCGTATTAACCCAGGGAGCCACACTAGTGACATGGTGCTAGGTTTGTTTGTAAAAAATATTTACAGTACTGAATGTAACGATCATGTAAAAGTCTTTGCACTGCTTCTTTCTTTGTATCTATTTTTATTATGAATTAAGTTTATTTTTGAAATGAGTAAAAAAAAACTTACTGTGAACACAAATCATTGCCGATTGAATTGGCAGGATCCCAATGTCCACCAGTGCCCTTAAACAAGAGGGTGCAACCCCGCCAGCTCAGTCCACAGAGTCCTAATGTCCACCCAGTGTTTGAACCAGGACAGTGCTCCACGATATCTTGTCCACCAGATATTCAGCTATTTTTGAACTCAGGACTGTTGGGAGGGAGGCTGCTGGGTTCAAAAGCCCAGCCTGGTGACGGATCAAAGATGACGGGACATCTGTGGACGCTCCAGGATTGTAACATTTGCCCGTGCGAATTCGCCGGAACGACACGTGCTCGTTAGTCGAGGAACGGGAACAAGGTAAGATGAATGTGTAGTTTATGGGATGGTGCAGGAGGGAGTTTTTTTTTAGATTTATGGATCTAAGGGAGCTGTTTCTGCAGAAGGTGAAACCTGTAGAAGCTGGATGGCGGTCATCCGAACCGGAAAGGGTCACACGTCTTTGTACTGCCGTTTGCCCCCAGTGCCGTTAGAGAGAGTTTACACTAATGTCTGTGAAATGGGACACAGACTAGATGCACAGTTGGGAGGGAAATGGGTGCAGTCAAATACAGAAGGAAATCTAATTCTGTCCAGTGGGCAGAGCAAACATGGGCGAGATAAGGCACATGGGAGGATGCGAAGATCACATCGCATTTATTTCCGTGCAAGCGGTCTGGCTGGTCAGGTAGGTGAATACAGAGCGTTGATCAGCACACACAAACATGATGCTGTTGCAATAATAGAGACACGGTTGAAAGAAGAGCAGGGCTGCCAATTCAATATTCAGGATATAAAAGTTACAGGCGCGATGGGGTGGGGTTAAAAGGGAAGGTGACGTTGCAGTTTTGATTCAAGAGTCCATTATAGCAGTAATGAGGGAGGATATTCCGGAAGGGTCTTCAAATGAAGCTGTAAGTGGGAGCAAAAAGGAGGCGATCACTTTCCTGTGAGTATACTATAGGCCCACCAGCAAGAGATGGAGCAGCAGGTTTGTGAACAAATCACTGAGATATATTAATAATAGGGTTATAGTTGTAAAAGAATTCAACTTCCACAATATTAACTGCAATCACTTTAGCGTGAAAGGTGTCGAGAGGGACAATTTTTTAAAGTATGTCCAGGAGAGGTTTTCAAACCTACGTGGACAAGACAATGAGAGAAGGAGCGATGCTGGACCGGATCTAAGGAAATGTAGCTGGGGAGTGTTAGAAGCACCAGTGAGAAAGAATTTTGGAGATAGGGACCACAAATCTGTCAGTGCCAGGTTAGGTATGGAAAGGATGAGGATGGATTAAGGTGCTGAATCAGGGGAAGGCTGATTTCAATATCTTAAGACAGGAGATGCTAAAGTTCTCTGGGAGCAGCTACTTGCAAGTAGATCTACGTCACACGTGGAAGTCATTCAAAATGAAAATCATCAGAAGGTCAACGAAAGCTGGGATGTGAAGGGATATCGAGGGTTAGATAAAGAGGAAATCAGATTCGTGTAGATGGGCATCTGATGGTCTGCATAGACATGCTGAGCCGAAGGGCCTGGTTCCATTGTGTGTAGCTCAATGACACTCTGCCAGAAGCATGATCAGCTTCGAGCAGCCGTGTGGTCCTAATATCTACTGTTGTATTGATGCAATTTCCTGTCACATCACTTGGAGTGAGTCTGCAAGGTTCAACTGTCGATCTGGTCTCCTTGATAAATCATTTTGGCTGGATTGCCCACTGGGCGTATGAAACAGCACTGCTGTATGGGTAGCCACAGGGCCCTATGATTGTCCTGTTCCCATTGACAGTGCACAGGTGGGTGAGTGCACACTGTGTCCTATTGTTCACCTGTCCCCATGAAAGCGCACAGCTGGGTAAGTGATTTCTGGGTCAGATTGTCTCCTGGAGCCCCAGGAACCACCACAAGAACAAGAACACAAGAAAATACTATGAGTAGGCTAGTCAGCCCAGAAGCCTATCATGCCATTCAATATGATCACAGACTATCTATGCTGGCCTCAACTCCTCTTCTGTGCCATTTCCCCATGTTCCTCAATTCTTTGAATATTTATCTATCCCTACCTTAAATTATCTAATGATATGGCCCCCTACCCCAATTGGGGACAGAGGATACCAGTGATTCATCCCCCTCTGAGTGAAGAAGTTTCTACAAGGCTCAATATTAAATGTCCAGCCCCTTATTTTGTACCACATTTCCTTGTTGGTTAATCTCCCTCTCATGGAAACATCTACCCTATAACAACACCACTGATTCCCATGACACACCACTGGTTACGGGTCTCCGTTCTCCACCAAACATATACTCTGTCAAACCCCCTTAGATTTTCATACAAAGAATGGCCTAGTGGTAGGAGGCAGAGGGCTGTACTGGGGGGTTGTGTTTTGTGGGAGACTTGTAACCAGTGGGGTGTCACAGGGATCAATGCTGGGGCCTTTATTGTTCACCATAAATATTAATGATTTGGAAGAGACTGTAGGTGGGATGATTCTTAAGTCTACGGACACCAAAATTGGCAGTGTAGTGGACAATGAAATACGTTGTCTAAGTTTACAAGACATGGATCAACTAGGAAAGTGGCCAAAGAAATGTCTGATGGAATGTAACTCGAACCATTGCAAAGTGGTGCATTTTGGGGTGTGACACCAGGATGGAACATGCACAGTAAGTGGCAGGGTCCTGGGGAGTGATGTTAAACACAGGGGTACAAGTGCACAGTTCCCCGAAAATGGCGCTGCAGGTAGACGGAGTGGTGAAGAAGGCA
Organism: Pristis pectinata; assembly: GCF_009764475.1. Taxonomy (NCBI): domain Eukaryota; kingdom Metazoa; phylum Chordata; class Chondrichthyes; order Rhinopristiformes; family Pristidae; genus Pristis; species Pristis pectinata. The sequence goes on from NC_067419.1 coordinate 201,685, forward strand.
TTCGGCACGCTTGTCTTCAACGGTCAGGGCACTGAAGAGAACAGCTGGGGCGTCATGTCACCAGCTACAGGTTTGCCTCCACGTTGCAAAACATGAGGTGGAAATACCTGGCAGTCTGTTGTCATTGCTGGGGCTTCACCCTCCCCAACAGCGCTCTGGGAGCACCAGAGGAACATCAGCAGTTCAAGGTGGCGGCCCACCACTACCTCCTCAAGGACAACAAGTGAAAGGCAAGAAATGTTGGCCTTGCCCGTGACGCCCAATTCCCACACAATGAAACGTAAAAGATAGTGGATTACTGGCCAGCCCCAGGCTATTTATGTAGAGAAAGGAACCTACCCCTCCCCACGGACACTGGGGAATCTACATTCAAATCATTAAACACAAAGGAATAAATGGCTCTGTTGTTGACCATGGAACCCGGCTGTTCCAAATCGTAATTTTTCCCCACTGAATTTCTACAGAGCAGGAAATCTCCACATCCTGACGTGACCTGTTTCCTGTGGACCCACAGTGACAGGTTGGCCCCAAACTGTTGTTTCCATCAACACTCGGCCGAGCTGAGCGTCAGACAATGAGCTCAGTTTTGATTTCTGGGTGCATGAATCTTTCTTTGTCTACTAGTTAATTGCGTCACACCTTCCACTGAGAGCTCGGACATCTCAGAGCCGGATTCAGCCATGGAAACAGGCAGAAAATTTAAAAGTGTTGTGGCCCAGTCAAGGGCTCGAACCTACGGTCCCGAGATGAGACTCCTGCTCTCCCTCCTGACATATCCAGGCTGAAGCAATACACCCTCTTGTTGTAGTGTTTATTGTAGTGTGGGTTAAGTGTTTTGCTGTGCCAATATCTCAATGTTAAACTGTAGAAGTAAGTCTACCAGCCCCAACGATCGATATCGGTATTCTACCTGAACCATCTCCCAAACACTTTGAACATTTCACTCTCTCCCTAATTCACTTGCCCGCCCTTCTCATGCAGCAAGTAAGTCATAGAGTCAAACAGCATGACTGGCCCTTCGGCCCACCATGAATATGCAGATCATCAATTACCCATCTCCTGTGATCCTGTTTACCAACGATTGGACCATAACCTTCTATTCCTTGGCGATTCATGTGTTCATTAAGATGCATCTTAGATGTTGTGAGAGCACCTTCCCCCACCACGCCAATTGGTTCCTGATTCCAGTCACCCTTTGGGTGAACAAAACACTTCCTCAGATGCTCCTGAAACATTTCCCCCTTTACCTTAAATCTATGTCCTCAATTTGTCGATACCTCTGTTTGATACCGCTGTTGAGCAAATGTTCCCTGAAATCGACTCTCTCAGCCACTCAGTTTTCTTACCAAATTCAGCCACCGTGCAAGGAAGCATTCACTTCGACCATGAGGCAGTCTCATCCACATTGACCTCGGTTCTGTTTACAGCCCTCTCCTTCAATGAGGCTGTAGTCATGTGGTCCAAGATGATGCCACATTTGAATTTTACGGTTTACAATGAAAATCTCCTCTTGAACTTTGTTAAACAGTCTTTATAAGCAACACAGATGATGGTTGCAGCACCAGATCACACAACTCTGGATATTTGACCGGTACTCACGAGAGCTGATTGTTTTCTGGTGAGTTATAGTCACATGGGAAATATTCGTAATGCCCTTTTCATTTTCACCACTGCCTCATTCCACGTTCCCAGCAAATTCTTTGCATTGTTTCAGGGCACTAAGAAATAATCTTGATTTTTTTGATTGACAGTTATTTGTTCAACCAGTACTGTGGACACCCAATCCACTTGCCGTTTTCTTTGAAAACTTCATCTTGAAGTATGTTCCCAATATAGGCTTTGTCCATACATTGGGGTATTTGTTGAAGTGGTTGTTGGTCCGGTACAATGGAGCCGATGACAGGAGTTCCCATTATTCAGCACGGCAATCGGACAGCTCATATTAAAAAACGAATTAAAAATGGCGATACTGAAGCTAGTGGTGTGAAAACCTCATTTTCTTCATTAATGCGCCAATAAAAAGTCTGTGCTCCCCACTTTTATCGCCTAGATAACTTCACATTTTAACGTAACTGACCTTCAACTGCAGTACCATGCCACGACCCAGAAAAATTAGATACAAGTGCTTGGTGGTATTGTCGGCATCTGCCAGGAAGAAATTTGAATCCTACATTGTCGATTGAAAGAATTGTATGACCGATTTAACAAGTCAGAAGAGTTTTATTTCCAGATTTGAATATTTCAAAGCCCAAGGAAACGGGAACAATCCAGTCGTTCTCCATTGCAATGGGACGATATGTTCAGATTGACCTGCCGACTCTGGACAGTAAATACAGGGAGAATTAGTCAAACAGGTACTCCCAAAGACCATTCTCAGGGGCTCCCAGTCTCTTTAGGTTGGTGACGTGATCTCCAAGCTTCTTGATCATCTACACCTGTTTATCCAAGTAGTGATTATCCAGGAAGTCACACCGCTGGAAGGAAATAGGGAGAGAATAATTGCCTCCTGGATCTGATGTCATGGAACTCCCAATTCCTCGTTTGAACTTTTAATTTCTGATTGGAGGTTAATCAACGATGCATTGGGAGTTATGCAAATCTTCTCCTCCTCCCCAAGTCCCGAGGGGAATGCAGATCTGTGACGATGACCACCGAATTAGATGGCCGAGTGGTAAACAGTCACTTAAGTATGGATAATGCGGGGATTCACCCAACCAACAACCTACGTGAGGGTCAGTGTGCTGAGTGCCACGTTTGTGCAGATCCAGCAGGCACTGGTTCACTTCCTTCTCCACCTGCAGAGTTCTGCATCGCCGCCAGGCCGTTGCTCCACTCATCCTGCTCTGGCTTCTGAAACAAAGGCAGCACCGATCGCGTGGAACACTAGCAACCAGCTGAAAAATAACCGGAGTTGCATAATGCGGGGAGACAAACTGGTACCAGAGAATTGAAACAATGCAACAAGCCTTTTTAAAACACTGAAATTTAACCAATGCCTTGGTTGTATCATGTCAAGACCAAAGGGGAAAAACAGACGTTTCCCTAAGCAAACAGACCTTGATGTCGGTCAGCAAGATCCGGCCTCCACGGTGATTCCATCAGTTTCTCAGCCTGTTCCCGTTCCTCATGGCCCCGCTTCCTGAAGAACTCGGCAAAGTGACACAGGGCAGCGGCATCCCGGTCAAAGTAAGAGGACTGGAAATAAGTGTACTCATATTAAAAGTTTGTATCATTATACAAGTAGAAATCAAGTTAATGTATTCTTAAAGGTTTAAAAGTCCAGCGGCAGTACAGAATCGTCTCCCTCAATGGGCAGGTAGAAATAATGGCTGGAATTTTCTCCAGTGAAGAAACGAAATGCGTTACATGGACAGATTGTAGCATTCAATCACCAAGACAACTACATTTGTTCAAGGCAAAACACCTCTCCCTGTGCCAGTAGAGCTCACAAGACGCTGGCCAGATACCCTACCTACAGATCGTCAATGGAACAGCCGAGAAAGGTTCAGTCATGGAGCTGTGCAGAAATTGACTCCAGCAGGTGTGACTCCTGCACCAGAACTACTCTGGGAAATTGAAAAGATGCTGGAGAAGTACAACATCTAAAACTAAAAGGAATCCAACTATGGAAGTGATGACATCTCATTGCAGCTTCTTCACACAGCAAAATAATTCCATGGTTAGGAAAAAAAAACACCCTGTTGAAACTTGGTCCGACCTGAAGCTGCTCAGTACTCAATATCGTCCCACTTCAGATACAAACCAAGGCAGAAGATGAGCTGGCTTTATATTAAAAGGTAATGATTGCAGCTACTGCCAAGATGGGAGGCCATTAGCTCAACAAATTCACATTGGGTAATGAGGATCTGTTGTGAGAAAGATTCTGTGAAAGGTCTGGACACACAGTCTTTGTAATTTAAAAATGGTTTATTAACAAAGACAAACGCGGGGACAGAATGAATGGGAACAGATGCACACTCACACACTCTCACGTAGGAGCACGAATGTGGAGGGAAATTGCGACAGAGGGTGAGGTGTGTGTGTGCACACACAGACATATACACACACACACACTCATACACAATAACTGGGTACAAATGATCAAGGAATAAACAGTACAATGTTTGGACACCCTGATTCTGGACAAACATTGGCTCTTTGGTCTCGGGAGTCCTTAACTAACTACCCTGAAGTAGTGCACAGTTCACCTCAACATCCTCGGAGACAGAAAAAGAGAGAGAAAAACCAAACATGCAGCACTTTTATGTTGCTGGGGGGCTGGGTAGCCCAGCAAGGACAAAGGTGTTTTAAACGGGCCGATAGTAGATGTGCCCAGGAACAAAGGTGCTCGCACAGACCAGTCCGAGTGGTCCAGCAAAACAAGGGTGTTTACCTAATGGGGCGGAGCCAGACCCCTGATTGACAGTGGTATAGCTTCCGAGCTGATAAGCAATGCTATCATCTGACCATGGGGGTCAGTAGTGTTGTTCACTGTCATCTGACCCCTGCCCTTTCATACTACAGGATCTCTGCTGTGTAACACAATGGCTCCCAGAACACTCCTCCAATGATCAAGAGAAATACAGGTCATACATTTTACTGCACTGCAGAAAGTCCAGTTCTTCAGATTTATTGTTTTATTATTCCAAAAGAAACTTTATTCATCATTAAAAAACAAACTATGTACAACAATAAAGCAGTGCAAACCATTACATTTGTGTACGGATCAGTCGTTAGTCCCTCTCACGGTGAGCTCTTGGTGTGTTCTGGTGATGAGGCATTCTGCCAGATGGTCTGGACAGACTGCTCAGGAACCAGAGTATCTGTCGAGTCCTTCTCCTGCAGTGTCTGCAGGATGTTCCGTGCTGACCACTGCCTGATGGACTTGTGGTCAAAGGTGTTGGTCTGGAAGAACTTTTCCACGAAGGACAGCTGACTGGGCCAGGCCCATCCTTCGCAACATCAGGGACAGGTAGAACCTCGGCATGTAGTGACACTTGGTGCCCACGTACTTTGGTTCCTCGCAGAGCCTGATGCAGCCACAGACGAAGCTGGTCATCAGGATGAGGGCGACACTGGGGACACTTTTTCCCCCATTATCTAGGGATCTGTGCATGGCGACCCATCGGACCCACTCCATCTTGGATCCCCAGATGAACTGGAAGACGGCATAGGTGATTCCCAAGCCCGAGGAGCGAGGAACAGGCCACACCTGTGCCAAGTACAGCAGCCCTGAGAGCGCCTCACACCTGATAACCAAGTTCTTCCTAGTTATCGACAGGGAGCGCCGTTCCCACAGTCCCAGTTTCTGCTTCACCTTCCCAATCCGCTCCCACCAATTTTTGTTGCATTCCCTGGCCCCTCCGAACCGGATCCCCAGCACCTTCAGGTAGTCAGACCTGACGATGAAGGGGACGTTGCATCGGTGGTGCCAGTTGCTGAACAGCATGGCCTCGCTCTTCACGCGGTTAACTCTGGCCCCTGATGCCAACTCAAAATGGTCGCAGATGCTGATCAATCTGCGAACTGACCTTGGGTCCGAGCAGAAGACGGTGACATCGTCCATGTACAGGGAGGTTTTCACCTGGGTGCCCCCACTGCCTGACAACGTCACCCCTCCGATGCTCTCGTCCTTCCTGATGGATTCGGCAAAGGGGTTCTATACAGGACACAAACAAGACAGGGGAGAGAGGGCAGCCCTGCCTGACTCCAGACTGAATGGGGAAGCTGTCTGTTTCCCACCCATTGATTTGGACTGCGCTACGGATGTCTGTGTAGAGCAGTTGGATCCAATTGCTGATTTCCTCCCCAAGGCCCATTTTGGAGAGCACATCCAATATGTACGTGTGTGATATCCTGTCGAAGGCCTTCTCCTGGTCCAAGCTGACCAGGCAGGAGTCCACCCCTCTGTCCTGCACATAGGCGATGGTGTCCCTGAGCACCGCAAAGCTTTCAAAGATCTTCCTGCCAGGTACAGCATAGGTTTGGTCCGGGTGGATCACCTGTCCAGAGCAGACTTGACTCTGTTGGCGATGGCCTTGGACAGGATCTTATAATCCACATTCAACAGTGAGATAGGCCTCCAATTTCTGATGTCCTCCCCTCTCCTCCTTCTGCTTGTAGATGAGGGTAATGGTGCCCTTCCTCATGGATTCTGACATGCTGCCAGACAGAAGCAGAGTGTTGTACACTTCCAGCAGGTCCGGGCCCATCCAGTCCCACAAGAGCTGAGTACAACTCCGCCAGTAAACCGTCGGTTCCGGGAGTTTTATTCAAATCAAGGGAAAGGATGGAGCCAGTCAGCTCCTCCAGGGTCAGTGGTTGGTCCAGACTCCCACTTGCTGTCATCTAAGACCTCCGAGGACAGGAAGTTCTGGGAGGCTGTGCTGCCTGTAGCCTTTTTGTCATATAGACTGGCATAGAAGGATCTACAGATCCTTTATATGTACATCTGCGAGTATGTTACTGAGCCGTCCTCTTCCTCGAGGATGTGCATCACAAAGCTCCCTCTGTGCACCTTTTGGAAGAAGAGAACGTGAGCACGTCTCATCCTGCTCCACGGAGTGAACCCTGGATCAGAAGATAATCTTGGAGGATTTGGAGGCGTGGAGCTGGGCTTGCCGGCTCTTTGCCTGTCAGAGTTCCTCCCTCACATCCACCCCCCTTGACTGCAGAAGGAGGAGTTGCTGCAGGTCTGTTGGAGTTGGCACAGTTCCCTCTGACTCTGTCTTGCTTTCTGGACCCCTCTGCGGATGAAGAACCTTTTGATGTTCTCCTTTGTCGCTTCCCACCAGTGCACAGAGGAGTCAAAGAGGGGTTTCATAGTTCTCCAACCTGCGTAATCCCTCTTTAGTTCCTCAATGCTCTCTGGGGTCGGCAGCTTGATGTTCATCTTCCACGTCCCCCTACCTACCTCTGGTCCTCCTGTAGGTGACAGGAGGCCCGAAGGAGACAGTGGTCAGAGAAGAACACCGGCATGATGTCAGTGGATCTGACCGTGACTGGCTCGGACACGAAGAGGAAGTGGATCCGGGACCGGGCTGAGCCGTCCAACCTTGACCAGGTGTGTTGCGGCTGTGCTCCGCCTGCAGGGGTTCTGAAGGCGTCACACAACTTGGCATCTTTAACCGCTTCCATCAGGTGTCTGGAGGTGCTGTCCAGTCTGCTGTCGGCATTGCCGGATCATCCAGCCACATCCACTATGCAGTTGAAGTCACTGGCCAGAACAACTGGCCGGGACATCGTCAGCAGCGGTGGGAGCTGCTGGAGGATGGCCAGCCGCTTGCTCCACACACGCACGGCGTACATGTTAATTAACTGGAGCGGAGTGTTCCGCTACATCACATCTGCCACGAGGAGCTGCCCCCCCCCCCCAACCACCTCTTTGACTTTGGTGATTGAGAAGTTGCCACCTGCATCAGAATCCCCAGGCCGGAAGAGCAACAATCATTGCTCCCTGACCACACCGACAGTCAGTGGGACCACCATAGTGACTGCCTCCGATAGATGCAGAGGTGTGGCAGTCTGCACTCTTGCAGGAAAGTCACATCCGCCTTGATCTTGGTGAGTAACTGCAAGGTGTTAACACATCGTGCAGTGCATTTCAGCCTGCGCACATTTAGAGATGCCAGTTTTATCTCCATGGCTCTTTTGGAGTTCAGTACCAATCACACAGTCCATTTTCATTTGACTTGGGTCCTCATGCCCACAACTTTGGTGAACTGCATCACTGATTCCGGGCTCAGATTTTGGGAATGGTCTCCCCCTTGGTGTGGGTTCCCTTGTGGCGAGGCTGGTGGTGTCGCTGGGTGGGAGGATCCATCTGTGCCTGTCCTTTTCTCTGGTGGTCCAATTTCTTTCATCTCCTGGTGCTGGGATGCATCGGATGCGGTGCTGCTACTGGTCTCCTGGAGCTGGGTTGGGGTGGGGGGCGATGGCCTCTGTGCTTCTCCCGGCATCCCAGAGCAGAGTTCGGCAGGCAGGGTTCTTCCCTCACTTGTTCCCGTCTGTTGTTTCTCTTCGGTTTTCTCTCCTTCATTTTGCCGCTTCCTCTGCCTCCATCATCGGCTTCTGCTGCTGCTTTCATCCTCCGACGAGGAGAGGTCGCTGGTGTCCATCTGCTGCATTACTCTTTTCTTTCCTGTCCTCTTGTTTCCCATGGCCCGTTGTCTCTTGGGTGGTGTCTTCTGTGCGTTCTTCCTCTTCACCACCTGCCATTCCATTTCTTGGAGCGGGTCCAACGGGTCCCTGGACAATGGGGGAAAAGGTGTCCCCAATGTCGCCCTCATGCTGATGACCAGCTTCATCTGTGGCTGCATCAGGCTGTGTGTGGAACCAAAGTACGTGGGCACCAAGTGTCACTCGTGCTGAGGTGCTACCTGTCTCCGATGTTGTGAAGGATGGGCCTGGCCCCGTTGTCACGCAACGTCCCAGTCAGCTGGACGTTGTCGCACTACCTGTCCTTCGTGGAAAAGTTCTTCCAGACCAACAACTTTGACCACAAGTCCATCAGGCAGTGGTCAGCATGGAACATCCTGCAGATACTGCAGGAGAAGGACTCGATGGACACTGTGGGGTGGTTACCTGAGCAGACTGTTCAGACCATCTGGCAGAATGCCTCATCACCAGAACTCACCAACAAGCACCAAGACCTCGCTTGGCTGGCGGTGAGAGGGGCCCTCCCAGTCAGATCCTTCCTGCATGGTTGAAACATCACTCCCAGCATGCGCTGCCCCCAGGAGGACTGCACTGGGGACAAGACGGTTGCCCACCCCTTTGCGGGCTGTGGTTTTGCGAGGAGGGTGTGGCAAAAGATGCAAGGGTCCTTGTCACGGTTCATCCCCAGCAGCTGCGTAACAGAGGATTCTCTGAACTACAGGCTGTTCCCAGGGACACACACAGAGACGGACATCAACTGCTGCTGGAAGGTCATCAAGTTGGTGAAAGACGCCCTTTGGTCTGCCCGAAACTTGTTGGTCTCCGAGCACTGTGAGATGTCCATAGGGGAATGCTGCCGTCCTGCACATTCCAGGCTGCAGGAATAGGTGCTGAGGGATGCACTGAAGCTGAGTGCAGCCAATGCAAGGGATCTGTGGAGAAGGACTACAGTTTAGGGTTCTTCTGCCACTGGAAATGGAGGGGCAGACTCAGGCGAGGAAGCCCCTTATATATTGTAAATATGGGATTGGGCAGCACCCCAGGGAGTCACATGAATGGCATCGGTGCTGTGGTTTTTTTTAAAAAAAAGGTAACACTAATGATTGATCCGTGCACAAATGTAAAGGTTTGCACTGCTTTATTGTTGTATATAGTTTGTTTTTTATGATGAATAAAGTTTATTTTGGAATAATAAAAAACAGTCCCACCCTGCCTCCTTTATCCTCTTGAAATAAATCCACCAGCCCTGGCTGCCAAGTCCCTTTGTTCTAAAATTGCTTTTAAACATCCTTCTACCTCTTTAGAAAAAAACAATGAAATAGGTGCAGGAGTAGTCCATCCAGCCTGTCCAACCTAGCTTGACAGCACTGACACCATGCTGGTGTGGAGGGATTTATCCTGTGGACAGTCCCTCTCTCACCTCTCTGTCCATTGTATTCCTGTTTGCACAGCCTGTTTACCAACACTGACACTATGCAAGTGTGGGGCAGGGGGGATATTTTCTCTAACCTTTGCTTAATATTTATTCAAAAATGGGCTGACTAAATATATGTGGGGTCAGGAATAGATAATGTGATGGGATCAGTTGAAGAGGAGTGGAGTGAGATGCTGGTGGAGATCACAAGCACAGGCTGGGTATGGTTGGTTTGAATGGGCAACCCTGTGTGGACAGTTCTGGTTAGTTCATTATCTCATTCCTGTCCCACAACACACTCCATTGCCAAAGTTGATCTGTTTTCTGGTCTCGTATGGGGCTTGTCCCGCTGCCTGTTAAGTTCTAATAATCAGAGCCCACTGCTCAGTCATGCACTTTACTTATGTTGTGTTTATCACAGGAATCTGTCAGACTGAGAACAGTGAACCCTCCATATCATAAGCAGAGACAACATCCGGATAAAAGTCACAGAAAACCATTGATCAGAAGGTGCAAGCAGAGCTGAGGTGAGGGAGTTGAAGAGGTGTGCATTTCCTCTGGCCTTGCACCCCACTGAGATATGTCTGCTGTGCCACCACTGCCCCCATTAACATTGTGAATTTAAACACTCCAGCACCAGCTGCCATGACCTTCATTCTTGATTTACCTCCCTGGACCTCTCCACTTCTTTGCACAAGAACACAACAAAATAGGTCTGCCCCACCATTCTATTACTATCATGGTGTGTCTACCTCTGAATATAGATCAAACAGTTGTTGCTGCTTGTGGTAGGATAATGCTGTCATCACAACAACTAGCTGAGTGCATCTCTTCTGGAGAGTTCAATGTTAATGTATACGTTCTTTAATGGGGGGGACATGAACCATAATTAGTGTTACAGATGTAGCCTCACTAACACCCTGCCCAATTGTATTTCTAAATTCTAACCCCTTACGATAAACATCAATGTGCCATTTCTGTTCCTAATTGCTTGCTGAACTCTCATGCCAGCTACTAATTGCCTCATGCTCAAGAACACTTGAATCTCATACTACATTTGCAATTTCTTTTCATTTTGATTATACTCTGCATTTTGATTTTTCTTACTGAAGTGCATGACTTCACATTTTCCTTCATTAAACTCCATATGCAAAGTTTTCACCCAGTCGCTCCATCTCTCTGTATCTGAATCCAAATATGCTCATTGCGATGTGCCCTCCCACCTACTTTCATGTCACCAGTGAACTTGGATACCCTACCTACTGCTCCCTCCTGCAAGTCATTCCTGGAGTTGGAACTAATTCAGGGCCGAGAACTGTTTCTTGGTTCACTCCATGAGTTAGATCTGCCCAGTCTGAAATAGACCTAGGCATTGCAACTCCCTGCCTTCCATGAGATAACCAGTCTCAATCCATGTTACTACACTAACCCCTGTACCATGAGCTCTTCTGCACCAGATGCCCCTCTTTCTACCTTAAAATCTATATCCATGTCCAAAGGTGTGATCCTCCACCTGAACATATTGTTATGTGGCATGGGCCACATGTCAGCTCCCATAAAGCATGTCACATCAATGGAAATTGTTCCTTTCCCCAACACTGGGGACTGTCTGAGACTCCCTGCTTGGAGCCTTGGACCATCTGCACTAACATTGAGCCAGTAAGGGACCAGGTTTCACAGTTTCTGTTTAAGCTCAATGAGTGCAGAGAGTGAACTTGTAAAAGGTTGATTCAACATCCCAGTGAGCAAATCAGGGATCACTTCAAAACACCAGCAAATTATGGAAGGATTTATATTGAGAATATTCTCCCCAATCTCTCATAGCTCAGTGCCTACCACTGACACAATGCTAGGACGGTAGCAATTTATCCTGTGGACTGTTCCTGCTCATCCTCTCTGCCCATTGGCCTGCCTCTTACATTCTTCTGGCTCTGTTATCCACCCCACATCCTGTTCATTCACTGATCCCGTCCCCTCACTCTGCCATCCACCCTACCTCTCCTCACGTTGCTGTTCACTATGGATCTCCTCACTCAATATCCACCTCCTTCCTCCTCATTCGACTGTTCACCTCCCTCTCAAGTCTAGCATCAGACCCTGCTCTCTTCACTCACCATCAGATGTCCACTCTGTCCTGTCTTTGACATTCCCCCTGCACCCCCCGGCCACCAAAACCCTTTGCTTGAGAATTAGTCCCAAGACCATTCCCCCTCTTTGTTCCTCTTTCCTTCTTTTAGAATCTATAACTGTCCAAGGTTGTGAACAACTGTCTGAACATAATGTTGTTTAGCACAGGGCCACATAATGAGCTTTCTTCAAGCACCAAGGGGTGTTTGTGTCTGGTCAAAGGTGGCACATGAATGGAAGTTGGGTCCACCCCTGGACCTGGGTCAGCGCAAGTCTCACTGAGTAGATGTCTGGGTGCCAGACACAGTGTTCCTCCTCACTAACACTGGGTCTGTAAATGGAGTGCCAGGGTCTCTCTGTATTCAGTTAACCTCAACTTGCAAAATGTTGGCTGACACTCAAGAAAGTAAATTCTGGACCAACTCCAAAATATTGTGGATCCTGAAGGGATATATCTTAGGAATATTCTCCCCAATGTACAGCACAATGTTCAACAGTGACTCGAAGCTGGAACTGGAGGCATCCTGTGCACAGTGTCTCCCTAACATTCTCTGGCTAATACTTCCCTGTAGACGCAGCCCAGTGCCCAATACTAATGCAGTGCTGGAATGGGAGAGATTAACCTGAGGAAATTCTTTATTTAACTTCTCCTGAATGTTTATTGAGATGGGAAGCTGGATAAATACTTCAGGAAGACAGGAATGAAAGGTTATAACAGGAAGCTCGCAGTGACAACAAACTACCTTCCATCTTGGGGCACAGGTAACATTTGGTCAAACTTACAGATGCAAAGTGCAAAATAGATGGATGTGGAAAGAAGGGAGGTGGTGGTGGCGGAAGGGTGAAAATATCCAAGGGAAATCGACAGTGTCATGGTGGAGAGGGTGTGAGACAGGGTAGGAGAGAAAGTAAAAATAGAGAGACATAGAAACAGTGTATCCATGACAGTTTGAGTGGACAGACGTGATGCTCCATATTTCCCAATTTGCACCAAGCCTCATTCACCCATGACCTCTGTGCTGATAAACTTCTCATTCTGGTTTGTCATCCCCTCCGAGGTCCTGCCCCTCCCTGTCCATTATATTTCCAATTCATCCCATGGATGTACTTCATCTAATTTCCTCTCAGCATTTATTCAAACAAAGAGGGTAAATATGGGGACAGGAAGAGAAGGCTAATGTGATGGGGTAAGAGGGATGGAAGAAGCTGGTGCAGGTTTTCCACTCAAAACATCAACAATTCTCCACCCCTCCACAGGTGCTGAATTCCACCCACAGGTTGTTTGCTTTCTTTCTGGTGGCATGGGGAATGTCCCGTGGATGTTCTCCGACACCCACTGCCCATTCAAGTTCCAATAATCAGAATCCACTGCCCAATTGCCATTCTTACTGATGTCGTTTTGTTACAGGAAGCTGTCAGATTGTGAGCAATGAACCCTCTGTCTCAGAGGCAGAGACAACATCTGCTGAAAAGCCACAGATGAGCAACAGATGGAAACAAGGCTGAGGTGAGAGAGGGAGCTGGGACTGAGAGATGGAGTCCATTTCCTCTGACCTTACTCCCCACTGAGATCTCTCTGTTGTCCCAGCAACATCCCTTTTATTCACCTGCATTTAAATCCTTTGGTAGTGGCAGCCACAACCCTTTGTTGTTGAAATAACCCCCAATTGCTCTTCGTCTTTACACAAGAACAGAAGAAAATAGGAGCAGGAGCAGGCCACCTGGCTCCTCAAGCTTGTCCTGCCATTCAATGTCATCATGGCTGATCTGTCCCAAGCCTCAATTACTAAAGCCACAGTCATTCGGTACAGAAACAGGCCCTTCTGCCCATTGTGTCCATGCCACCCATTGAGCACACATCAATCATAATTCCTCTTACCAGCACTTAGTCCGTAGTCTTGAATGCCTTGATGACTTAAATGCATGTCCAGGTACCAATAAATGTTGTGAAAGTCTCTGCTTCCATCATCATCTCAGACAGTGCATTCCAAACTCCAAATTTCCTATATCCCTTCTGCTTTATATCATCTTTAACCCCTTTTCTCCTTTCATTGAGCCAGTGTTTACAAACACCTCTGGTATGGGGGAAAATTTACAACCATCTACTTTCTCTTTACCCTTCTTAATTTAGTACACCCATCTCAGCATTCTCCACTCCAAGTGAAAGAAAAACCTGTCCAGTCTTTCTGCATCACTGAAACCCTCCATCCTGGTGAATCTGCATTCTCTACAAGCAATTATGTTCTTTTTATACTGTGACAATCAGAAGTGCACACGGTAGTTCAGTTGGTAGTTTTGAAAAGCTGCACCATAACTTCCCTGCTGTTATATTCTAATGTTGCCTCTAATGAAAGCTACCATCCCCTTTGCCCTCTCTACTATCCTGTGCCACCTACAAGGGTGCATAGACACTTACAGTGGAGTCCCTCTGTTGTTCAATACTTAGTGCCCTACTATTCATTGTGCATGGCCTCCTGTTATTTAACCTCCCAAATTCCATCAGTCGGCAGTTATCAAGATTAAATTCCATCCGCCATTTCTCTGCCCAACTTAGCAAATGAAAACTATCTTTCTTTACCCTGAAATTATCTGACACGCTATCCACGACCCCACCAATTTTTGTCATCTGGTAACTTACTAATAATACCTCCTACATTAGCATCCAAGTCACTGATGTATATAACAAACAGTAAGGGACCCAGTAGCAATCCCTGTGTTACACCACTGGTAATTGACTACCAATCACAGAGCAACTCTCCACCATTGCCCTTGGTCTCGTATAACCAATATAATTTTGCTTGCAACTTGCCTTAGATCCCATGGGCTCTTACTGTATGGACCACTGTGTCAATTCCACAAATCTCTTAATTCTGCTTTCTTTCAAAAAATTATTCTCTTTGGAAAAACTCCAGTGATCTAACCTGACCAATCCTCTTGGGAGTGGAGTCTAGAGATTCACTGCACTCTGCAACAAGAAATTCTGAGATGTAAATGACCGACATCTTATCTTGTGTATCCCGCTAATAGTTCTAGGCACTGGGTGGATATTAGGACCCTGATGATCTGACCGGCAATAGTTTGCATTCACAGTTTGTGGTAAAAGGGGGACACTGGGGGTCCCACTAGTGATATGACTGGATCCGACAGTCACCCCCTCATGTATCCTCCCTCCAACCCCAGCCTGATGCGTCACCCACCCTGCACCTCACCAATCCCCACTGCCCCACAACCTCCCCCAATCCCCTCAACCACCCACTGACAACACCCCGCACTACCCAGCTGACCGACACTCCCTACCACTCACTTCCCCACCACTGACACCCTGGCAAACCCTCATCCATGACACCCCCACCTCCAACATCCCCCACCCCTGACACCACCTATACCCCAACACAGCGCATGCAAACAACCCCCACTCTCCAAAAGAACCACCCAACACCCCCAATAAACCCCAGCCCACATCCCCCAACAACCCTCTACCCCCAAATCCACATTTAACCACACCCCCAATGCTGACCACCTGCCCCATCCTCCTACATCCCCACCCCCAACAACATACCAAACCCACAACACCTAACACACTAAATAAACAATCTGCACTTTTCCCACCTGCCTTCGGCTTGCAGCGCAGGTTCCACTGAACATCACACGTCACGTAGCCCGCAAGCTCCATCCCATGTCACACTCCAGGAAGTGAGGACGATGCTCAGAATGATGGAGCGTCTGAGAGTGAGGGCCGATTGTAGGGGAGGAAATGTGGATATAGATGGGAGCTCGTA
This sequence comes from Pristis pectinata, assembly GCF_009764475.1. Lineage (NCBI taxonomy): Eukaryota > Metazoa > Chordata > Chondrichthyes > Rhinopristiformes > Pristidae > Pristis > Pristis pectinata. Next base: position 217,162 of record NC_067419.1, read on the forward strand.
ATACAATGGGCCTAACATTGAACTGACGCTGTGCTGGTGTGGGGGCAGTTATCCTGTGGACGGTCCCTCTCTCACCCTCTCTATCCAGTATGTTCCTGTACACACAACCCAGTGTCCAACTCTGTCACAGTGATGGTGTGGGGGCAGTTATCCTGTGGAGATATTTTCCACAACTTCCCCACAATATTTATTCAGAGGGAGACTAGGTTAGTGTGATGGGAGCTGTTGAATAGGGGAGGGAGGAGCTGGTGTAGAGATCAGAAGCACAGGCTGGGCACATTTTCTTGAGCTTTTCCTGAGTGGACAGGTTGGTTTAATTCATTGTAAATTACATGCCAAGGCACACTGCATTGCCAAAGTTGACCTGTTTCTGGTCTTGTGTCGGTTATGTCCCCCTGCCCATTAAATTTCCAGTAATCAGAGTCCAATGCGCAGTCATGTCCCGCACTAGTGTCGGGTTTGTCAGAAGAAGATCACAGACTGAGAACAATGGATGCTTCATATCAGAGGCTGAGATACCATTTAGTGAAAAGCCACAGTGGAAATTTGATCAACAGATGCAGATTAAGCAGAAGTGAGAGAGGGAGCTGGTGTAGGGAGAAGTCTGCATTTCCTAAAGCCTCACACCCCACTGAGATAACTCTGCTCTCCCACCATTGGCCCATTTATCCTCCAGAATTTAAATCCTCCAACGCTCATTGCCATGATCTTTTGTTCTGCAATTGTTCCCTGAGATCCTTCCAGCTCATCAGACAATAACACAATAAAACAGGAGCAGGAGTCATCCAGACAGCCCCTCAAAGTTGCTCTGCAAGTTCTGACACAGAGCTGGTGTAAGGGAAATTATCATGTGGATGTTCACCCTCCTTGTCCATTATATTCCTGTATACACAGCCCAGTGTCCAACGTTGCCGCAGCGCTGGTGTGTGTAGGACTTGTGGATGGTTCCTCTCTCTGTTATACAGTATTCCTGTATACATATCCCAGTATCCAACACTGACACCGTACTTGTGTGGGGGGATTTATCCTGTGCATCATCTCTCTCACTGTCATCTATATTACTGTATACACAGCCCAGTGCCCAACACTGACACAATGCTGGTGTGTTTGGGGATTTGTCTCATGGCGATACATTCTAAACTTCTCCATAATATTTATTCAGAAGGAGGCTGGGTTAAGACATGCGGGGGGACAGGAAAAAAAGGATAGTTGAAGAGGACCGGGAGAATCTGGTGCAGATCACATGCATGGGCTGGGTGCGGTTGGTTGGAATGGGCTGTTTCTGTGTGGCAACGTCTGTTTAATTCATATTAATAAATTCCTACCCATTAACGCAGACCATTGCGAAAGTTGATTTGTTTCTGGTCTTGTGTGGGTATACATCACACTGCCCATTAAAGACCCAATAGTAAGAGACAACTACCCAGCCATGCCTCTAAAGGTGTTGTGTTTATCATAGGAAGCTGTGAGACTGAGAACAATGGACTGTCCATGTCAGAGACAGAATTACCATCTGGTGAAAATTCACTGGGGAACATTGAGCAACATAGAAGACATGAGACCAGATGCTGGAATATGGAGTAAAATCCAAACTGATTCAGGAACTCAGTGGATCAGACGGCGCCTGTGGGGAAAAATGCACAGTGGACATTTTGGGTTGCGACCCATCTGGACATTTGAGCAACAGATGCAAGCAAGGTTGAAGTAAGAGAGGGGTGTGGGACTGGGAGAGGTGTATTTCCTCTGGTATTTCTCCCCTGCAGCCCATCCCTGTCCCCTATATCCTCTGGAATTTAAATCCTCCAGCCATTGTTGCCCAGTTCCTTTGTTCTAGAGTTACCTCCCAAGGTCCTTCCAACTCTTTAGTCGAGAACATAACAAAATAGGATCAGGTGGCCATCCAGCGCCTCAATCCCACCCTGCTAGTCAATATTATCATGGTGAATCTGTCCCAGCCCTCCACTCCTGGCTCTCAATTCCCCCAACTTTGAAAAATTGATTTTCTTGTTTAAATACAGCCAATGATCTAACCTCCAGAACCCTCCATGTGGAGTATTCCAGACATTTACCATTGTTGAGAACATCGAAAAGTACAATACAGAACAGGCCTTTCAGCCCACAATGTTGTGCCAACATAGCTAAACCCTCCTATCTACAGAATGCCCATGTCCTTCCATTTTCCCCTCATTCATGTGCCTATCCAAGCCCCACTTAAAAGCCCCCAATGAATTTGCCTCCATCATCCTTTCAGGCAATACATTCCAGGTATCCACCACTCTCTCAGTAAGAAAAACTTACACCTCACGTCTGTTCTGAACCTACCCCCTCTCACCTTAAATGCATGCCCTCTGGTATTGGATTGCTCAATAATGGGAAAACGATATTGCTTGTCCACCCTATCTATACCCCTCATAATTTTATACACTTCCAACAGATCACCCCTCAGCCTCTGCTGTCCCAGAGAAAAGAGCCCAAGTTTGTCCAGGCTCTCCTGATAGCACATGCCCTCTAATCCAGCAAGCATTCTAGTAAACCTCTTCTGCACCCTCTCTAAAGCCTCGACATCCTTCCTATAGTGAGGTGACCAGAATTGCATGCAATACTCTAAACCCGGCCTAACCAGAGTTCTATAGAGATGCATCATAACTTCCTGACTCCTGTACTCAATACCTTGATCAATGAAAGCAAGCATTCCATAAGCCTTCTTAACCACCCTGTTTACCTGTGTAGCCACTTTCAATGAGCCATGGACTTGCACCCCAAGGTCTCTCTGCTCTTCAACACTGTTAAGAGTTTTTCCCTTCAGTGTGTACTGCCTCTTGACATTAATCCCACCAAGGTGCAGCACCTCACATTTATCCGGGTTAAACTCCATCTGCCGTTTCTCTGCTGACATCTGCAGCTGATCTATATCACACCGTATCCATTGCCGGTCTTCTACACTATTCACAACTCCACCAATCTTGGTATTGTCAACCCACCAACATACACATCCAGGTCATTTCTGTACATCACAAACAGCAGAGGTCCCAGCACAGATCCCTGCGGAACACCACTACTCACAGGCCTCCAGCCCGAATAAGTCCCTTCAACCTCCGCCCTCTTGTCTTCCACAGGCAAGCTAATTCTGGATCCACACAGCCAATTCTCAACTGACCCCATGCATCCGAACTTTCCTAATTAACCTATTCTTGTGGGGCCTTGTCAAGTGCCTTCCTGAAGTCCATATAAATGCTCTACCTTCATCAATCTCTCTCATCACCCTGCCAATAAACTCAACCAGGTTAGTAAGACACGACTTGCCCCGCACAAAGCCATGCTGGCTTTCCCTAATCAACCCATTGGATTCCAGATCCTTGTATATCCTATCTCTAAGAATTTTCTCCAGCAATTTCCCACAACTACCATGAGACTCACCAGTCTGTAGTTACCTGGATTTTCCCTTGTTTGTTTCTTAAATAGAGGAACAACATCAGCCACTCACCAGTCCTCCGGGACCTCACCCATCGTCAAAGAGGACACAAAGATACTGGTCAAGGCCCCAGCAATTTCCTCTCTCGCCTCCCTCACTAACCAGGAGTATATCCCATCAGGCCCCTGGGACTTATCCACTGTTTTGGAAACTGAACACTACCTCATCCTTGACCTCTAAATGCCCTAACATAGTTATGCCCTCAGTTCCAATTTCTTCATCCTGCATGTCCCTTTCCTGGGTAAACACTGAAGAGAAACACCCAGTCAGAACCTCAGCCACATCCTCTGCATCTAAACATAGATCCCCTTCTTTATCCTTCAGTGGTCCCACCCTTTCCCCCGTTATCCTCTTATTCCTTGCGTAGTTATAGAATGGTATAGAATAATCCGAATTGCGAAGGACTTTTCATGGACCCTCCTGGCTTTCCTAATTCCTTTCCTGAGTTTATTTCTAGCTTCTTTATAGTCCTCATGTGCTCTATCTGATCCTACCTTCCAAAGCTCTACATACTTGTCCTTTTTCTTGACTGAGTTCATTACTTCTCTGGACATCCAAGTTTCCCTTATTTTGCCATTCATTTCCTTCTAATGGGACATTCCTATCCTGTACCACGTGTATTTGATCCTTAAACACTTTCCACTTGTTCAACGTGGACTTGCCAGCAAAGATTTTCCCAGTTTACTCTACCTAGTTCCTACCTTATGTCTTCATAATTAACCCTGCTCCAATTTTAAACCCTCCAACTAGCCCCATACCTATCCTTAACTATAGCTATCCTGAAAGTTAATGAGCTGTGGTCATTGTTCCCCAATTGCTCACCCACTGAGGTGAGTCACCTGGCCAGGCTCATCACCCAACACCGGGTCCAGAATAGCCTCTCCCCTTGTTGAACTGTCAACAATATTGATTTAAGAACCCCTCCTGGATACACCTCACAAATTCTGCACCACCTAACCCACTTGCACTAAAAAGGTCCCTATTTATATTAGGGAAGTTGAAGTCTCCCATGACCACAGCCCTGAAATTTTTACACATTTCCCTAATCTGTTTGCATATCTGTTCCTCAATGTCCCTGTGGCTATTGGGAAGTCTATAGTGGTACACCCCCAGGAGAGTGATTGCACTTTTCCTATTCCTGAGTTCTACCCATATAGACTCTGTGTCCAAGTCCTGCATTATGTCTCCCTGGTCACCCATTCCTGTCCCTCCCTCAACCAAGTCTCTGTAATGGCCACAACATCATAGTTCCATGCACCGATCCGTGCTCTATGTTCATCACTCGCCCGTAATACTCCCAGCATTAAACCATCAAACCATTCGTCCCGTCACATCTATTGTTAGGAATCTGCCTAATATACATTCCCTGACATCAGCCCTCCTGCCTGTTCCCTCATTTACTGACCTGTTCTGGTTCCCATCCCCTTGTGAAGCTAGTTTAAACTTTCCCCAGTAGCATTAGCAAACCTCCCTGCCAGGACATCGGCTCCTTTCCAGTTCAGGTGCAACCCGTCCCTCTTGCTCAGGTCACCCCTTCCCCAGAAAATATTCCAATGATACAAGAACTTGAAACCCTGCCCCCTGCACCATCTCCCCAGCCACTCGTTTGTCGGTGCTATCATCCTATTCTTTCCTTCACTAGCCCGTGGCATCGGGAGTAATCCGGAGATTAGTACCTTGGAGGTCCTGCTCTTCAGCCTCCTTCCTATCCTCATTGTGCAGGACCTCTACCCCTATCCTGCCTATGTCATTGGTACCAATATGCGCCACGACTTCTGGCTGCTCACCCTTCCCTATGACTATCGGTCTGCCTGACTTCTCCCTTCCCTTCTGAGCCTCAGAGCCGACCACTGTGCTACTGGCCTGGCTGCTGCTGCCTTGCCCAATTACGTCATCCCCCTCAGCAGTATCCATAGAGGTATGCTTGTTACTGAGAGGAACGGCCACAGGGGGAACCCTGTACTGACTTCTTTTCCCCTGCCTCTCTCGGTGCTCACCATCCACGACCTGAATCCTGCCCTCTGGGTGTAACCACCTGCTCAAAGGTCCTGTCTATGACTCGCTCAGCCTCCCGGATGCTCCTCAGTTCATCCAGCTCCAGCTCCAGCTCCAGCTCCTTAATCCGGTCTTCCAAGAGCTGAATTTGGCTGCACTTCACTGGGTCAGCTGCTCTCTTCTCACTGCTGCTGCTTCCTGCACCTGCACATTGGCTTCTGCTGTGGAAAGAACTTTCAGTGTACCTGAGCTTTAAATGACTGGTCCATTATGACCCTCGTGCAAGACGCTCCCATTACTGGAAGCATCTTTGCCTGGGTGGTAGATGTGTGGAGTTTGCATGTTCTTCCTGTGACCATGTGGATTTCCTCAAGGTGCTCTGGTTACCTCCCACATCCTACAAATTGTCTTCTGATTACTTTCCATGTGGAGGTGAGTGGTAGAATGTGGGTGAGACTTGATGGGAATATGGAGAATATAATGAGTGTAGGAAGAATTAGTTTAAAAGTGGTGTTTGATGGCCAGCATGGAGTTAATGGGCTGAAGGACCTGTTTTCATTCAGTATTTCTGCACCTCTCTCTCTGCCTGCTGTGTCCCTTCATCAAACTCCAGTTGGCAAGTTTTTAAACACTCACTCTATCTGTCTGTATCTGAGTCCAAATATGCTCATTGCAACGTGCCCTCCCACCTGCTTCCTTGAAATCAGCAAACTCAGAAACCCTCCTCCAAGTAATCCCTACAGTTGGAACTGAAAGTGACCTTTGCACAAATGGTAGGGTGGTAAAGTATGGCATGTTTGCCTTCACTAGTCGAGGCACTGAGTTCAAGCCAGGAACTTGTATTACAGCTTTATAAGACTCTGGTTAGGCCACATTTAGGGTATCGTGTTTAATTCTAGTTGTCTCATTATAGGAAGGATGGTGGGGGTTTTGGAGAGGGTGCAGAGGAGGTTTACCAGGATGCTACCTGGTTTGGAGGACACGTGCTTTGAGGAAAAGTTGGACAAGCTGGGGCTATTTTCTCTGCAGTAGCTGAGGGGAGATTGAAGGAAGATTATAACATTATGTGAGGCATAGATAGAGTAGAGAGCCAGTATATTTTTCCCAGGATTGAATTGTATCATATGTGTTTGTGTTTGAGATGAGAGGGGGAGACTCTCCCTGTCTTTGCAATTCTCTCCATAATTTTTTAACTCTCAAGGGAATGTGAATTCCTCAAGTTGTCTTTTGTTAAATCTTAATTTAATGGCTCTAACAATGGCAGTTATTCCTTCTGCTGCCAAATCCCCATGTGTTTTCTGTGCAATATGGTTCTGAGCACACAGACCAATGTTCAATGCTGGCATACTTTTAGTACACAAAGAATTATCCTGCAATGTTCCTTTTCCCATCCACTCTGTCCAGCGGACAGCTGAGTGCCCAGCGCTGCCATGCTGCAGGAAGTTTGGGTGGAGTATATAATCTGTGATGGAGCTGTTGGGCTGAATGACATGTTCCTGTGCAGAAACCTGTATTATTCATTCTCTTTTCAGTGGCCAAGCCAATTCTAATGGAAGCACTTGATGGGTTAACTCTGTCCCATTCTGGCACAAGTACTGAGAACAAAGGACTTCTCACACCAGTGATACAGGTAACCTTTAATGGAAAGACACAGATTCAAATTGAACAACAGATAGAAAGAAGGAGAACAGGGACAGGGTGCTTCTCTGGTAGCCGTTAGGCTGAATGGCTCATTTCTGCGCATCAACTTCCATTTAATTTGCAGTTGCTTCTGTGTCCATTACAATTCTAATAGTGACACTCCACAGGTTGATTCTGCCTTGTTCTGTCATCCTGGTTCTAACAGTAAGCACACAGACTGAGAACAAAGCTTTCATCATATCAGCATGCAGGTAACATTTGCATCTGTGAAAGCTACAGATGCAAATTCAGCGACACATGGAAATAAGGAAATGAAAGGAGTTAGTGCAACAGGGAAATTTATGAAAGGGATGGATAAGATAGAGGCAGGAAGGTTGCTTCCACTGACAGGTGAGAGTAGAACTAGGGGAGGTAACCTCAAGATTTGGGAGAATAGATTTAAAATGGAGATAAAGAAAAATTGCTTTTCCCAGACAGTAGTGGAATTCTCAGCCCAGGGAAGCAGTAGGGGCTACCTCATTAAATATATTTAAGACACAGATAAATTGATTTTTGCATTGTAGGGGAATTAACGGTTATGGGGAAAAGGCAGGTAGGTGGATCTGTCCACGGCCAGATCAGCCATGATCTTATTGAATGTCGGAACAGGCTCAACAGGCCAGATGGCCGACTGCTGCTCCTATTTCTTAGTCAAGCCTGCACTCAGTCAAGGTTTAAGGTGAGAGGGGATAGATTTAATAGGAACTGGAGGGGCAACTTTCTTACACTGATGGTGGTGTATATTTGCAATGAGCTGCCAGAGGAAGTGGTTGAAGCAGGGACAATGACAACTTTTAAAAGATAGTTGAACAGATGCATGGATTGGAGGTGTTTCCAAAGAGCATGGGCCAAATGGGATGAACTTGGATAGGTATTTGGTCGGCAATGTATCGGTTGGGCCAAAGCGCCCATTTCTCTGCTAAATGACTCTGACTGTACACCTCTATCAGGTCCCCCCTTCAGCCTTCTCTGTTCCAAGGAAAACAAACACAGATCACCAGTCTCTCCTCATAATTGGTAAATCTCTAATGCACCTTCACAGAATAATCATGTCCTTTCTGTACTGTGATGACAAATATCCCACAACGTTCAAGCTGTGGCCTCAACAATGTTTTGTAGAACTGTTGCATAACTTGTGTTCTATGTCCCAGATAATGAAGGTTGTTACCCCAGATGTTTCTTTCCATGGTATCTACCAGTGCTGCCAACATCAGGGATTTTTGGACTTTTACCTCAAGATCCTTCTGTTCCTGAACACACACTAGGCCCTATTGTTCATTGAGTGAGGCCCACTCTTACTTGACCTTCCAAATTGAATCACTTGGCAATTATGAGGATAAAATTCCACCTGCCTTGGCTTTGCCCAACTTACCAGTTGATCATTATCTTTCTGTAGCCTGAGACTATCCTCCTCTCCATCCACCACCGCACCAATTTTTGTTCAGTTTTCCATTGACTTGAAGAACTTTGCATTCAATGACCTACTTTGGTGTGGTCCCTGCCATAATGTTGGAAGATGGCCAGTGAGTCTCAGTGGAGCAAGATCCCACAAACAGCACGCGGTTTCCGTGGGCACCCTAGCCGAGTTCCGCGCTCGGTGGGCCCCTCAGGGGATCGCGTGTGTCGTGGACAGTACGAATGCGATTCTTATTTGAAGTGTTGTGTGTCGCGTTGATGGGTGTAGCGTCGCGTGTGTGTTTCGTTAGTATTAGTTTGCATTCTCTACCATAGTATGTCGTTGCGTAGTTTCTTCTTTTCTGTATTAGATGTTGTGTATTGATACTGGTTGTCTTTTGTAGTGCTTTTAGTAAATAAACGTTTATTATTAAAAAAAAATCCCACAAACAGTAATGTCAGACTTGCCAGGTCATCTGCTTCAGTGATGCTGATAAACAAGTCGGTATTGGCTGGGACATTCAGGAAAGCTGTCTTGCGTTCCTGTTGTATATTGCCAGAGGATTCCTCTCATCCATCTGAGGAGTAACCTTTTGCAAAGGCAGCAGCTCTGCCGGGCAGCACACCCTCAGACCCTCAGCATGGTGTCTTGAGTGTTAATATCTGCTTTGAGCTCAAGTTCCAGGAGTTGGATTTGAATACACAGCCCTCCGCCTCAGATGCATCTACATTGCTACCTGACCAAAGCTGATAAATGCACCAGCATGGACCAGTGGGGCTGAGTATCCCACTGCTTAAACTACACAGGTAGGGTGGGGTCAATGGCATGGAAAGTCAAGGTAAAGCTTAAAGGGAAGGAAAGCAGGAGAGGTTATTGAAGTCTCCAGAATAAAACAAAAGGGCAGTGTTTGGAAAGGGTTAGGAATTTAATTTCTGGCAACACAGGGATGAAGTTAAGATGGGAGGTGGTGAATACAGGACTAAGGGTGTTGTACGTGAATGCATGCAGCATATGAAACAAAGTAAGTGAGTTTAGAACACAGATCGAAATTGGTGGATACAATGTCGTTGACATCACGGATACGTGTCTGAAAGACGATCAGCACTGGGACCTAAACATCCAAGGATACCCATCCTATTGAAAAGACAGGCAGGTGGGCAGAGGGGCATGGGTAGCCGTGTTACTAAAAAATGAAATTAAATCAATAGCAAGGGGTGATATAGGATCAGAAGATATAGAGTCTTTGTGGGTGGAGTTGAAGAACCACAAAGGTAAAAAGACCCTGATGGGAATTATGCACAGGCCTCTGAATAGTAGTCAGGATGTGGGGTACAAACTACACTAGGAGATAGAAAAAGCATGTGAAAAAGGCAATGTTACAGTGATCATGGGGTATTTCAATATGTAGGTAGACTGGGGAAATCAGATTAGTAGTGGACCACAAGAAAAGGAATTTCTGGAATGTCTACAAGTTAGCTCTTTAGAGCAGCTTGTAGTAGCACCCACTAGGGATCAGGCAATTCTTGATCTGGTATTGTGTAATGAGGCAGACTTGATCAGGGAGCTTAAGGAACCCTTGGGAGGCAGTGATCACAGAATTCACACTGCAGTTTGAGAGAGAGAAGCTGAATTGTATTTTATCTGTCTGCAGTTGAGTAAAGGTAACTACAGAGGCAAGAGGGAAGAGCTGGCCTGAAGTTGATTGGAAGGTGACCTTAGCAGGGAAGATCTTTTTATCCAAAATAAACTTTATTCATAATAAAAGACAAATTATATACAATAATAAAACAGCAATAAAACAGTGCAAACCTTTACATTTGTGTACAGATCAATTATTAGTGTTACTTTTTACACAAACCACAGCACCCATGCCACTTGTGTGGCTCCCTGGGGTGATACCCCAATCCTATATTTACAATCTTTAAGGGGCTTCCTCGCCTGACCCTGCCCCTCCCTCTCCTGTGGTAGAAGAACCCTAAACAGTCATTCTTCCCCACCGAGTCCTTGCATTGGCCGCACCCAGCTTCAGTGCATCCCTCAGCACGTACTCCTGCAGCCTTAGCAGGGAAGACAGTGGAGTAGCAGGGCCAGGAGTTTCTGGGAGTAATGTGGAAGACACAGCAGAATTTCATCCCAAGGAAGATGCAACACACTAAGAGGAGGATGAGGCAACCGTGCCTGACAAGGGAAGTCAGGGACAGCAGAAAAGTAAAAGAGAAAGAATTGTATATGGCAAATATTAGCAGGAAGCCAGAGGACTGGGAAGCATTTAAGTACCAACAGAGTTCAATGGAAAAAGCTGTAAGGGAGGAGAAGATAAAACATGAGGGTGAACTGTCCAATAATATAGAAAAAGATTCCAGAGGTTTTATTTTGTAGATATGTAAAGGGTCAGAGAGAGGCAAGCGTTGACATTGGACCACTGAAAAATGATGCTGGCAAAGCAGTAATGGGGAACAGAAAAATGGCGGGGGAGCTAAATGGTTACTTTTCATGAGTCTTCTCAGTGGAAGACACCAGTAATCTGCCAGAAATTCAAGCAAGTCAGGGGGTAGAGGTGAGTATATTGGTTTTTTACTAAGGAGATGGTGCTGAAGAAACTGAAGGGCCTGAAGGTGGACAAACCACCTGGACAACACTCCAGAGTTCTGAAAGAGGTAGCTGAAGAGATTGTGGAGTCATTACTTGTGATCCATCAGGAATTGCTGGAGTCAGAGTGGGTCCCAGGACCTGAAAATTGCAAATGTGATGGCTCTGTTTAAGAAGCGAGTGAGGCAAAAGATGGAAAGTTATAGGCCAGTTGGCCTGACCTCAGTGGTTAGTAAGACTTTAGAGTCCATTATTAAGGATGAAATTTTGGAGTACTTGGAAGTACATGATAAAATAGGGCAAAATATGTATGGTTTTGTTATGGGGAGATCTTGTCTGACAAATCTGTTAGAATTCTTTGAGGAAGTAACAAGCATGTGAGACAAAGGAGAGTTTGTGGATGTTATTTACGTGGATTTTCAGAAGGCCTTTGTCAAATTGTTTTACACAGGGCTGCTAAACAAGATAAGAGCCCATGGTGCTAGAGGCGAGGTATGAGCATGGATAGAAGTTTGGCTGACTGACAGTTCAGAGAGTGGCAATAATGGAACGTTTCAACACACACACACAATGACCACTCCACCCAATACCCAGATGATTGTGGCAGTGTAAGGCTCCCAAAGTGAATGACTAAATGCAGATGCAGACTGCTCCTCCCATGCTCACACTGGGCTGCTAAAGGGACTGTGGGACTGCCTGGATCTCCCCCTCTCTGTTTAAGCTCAACTGAATGTAAACTTGCAAAGGCTTCGTGTGGACACCGAGGTCCACCCCCATGGGATATTGTGGACAACTACACCATTTTCAACAAATGAGACATCCTGGAGGATGGACTTATCTTGTGAATATTCACCACCATCCCCCCCCCTCGAAACACACTCTAATGCACAGCCCGTTGCCTAACATTGACACATTTATCTCCTGAATGTTTTGTATTTAATCTCCCCATGACTTGGAGGCAGTCACGGTGGTGTAGCGGTTAGTGTAAATCTATTACAGCGTCAGCGACCCGGGTTCAATTCTCGCTGCTGTCTTCAAGGAGCTTGTACATTCTCCCTGTGTCTGCATGGGTTTCCTCCGGGTGCTCCGGTTTCCTCCGTACAGACATACCGTACAGGTTAGGAGGCTGTGGGCATGCTATGTTGGCGCCAGAAGCATGGCGACATTTGCGGGCTGCCCCAGAACATTCTATGCAAAAGATGCATTTCATTGTGTGTCTTGATGTACATGTGACTAATAAAGAAATCTTATCTTATCCTATTTAGGGCCTATATTCCTTCCATAACACCTTTGTTCATGACCATTGCAGCCCACTGCTCAATGCTGACTCATCACTGAAGCTGTGTTTGTCAGAGGAAGTTCACAAACAGGGAACAATGGGCTCTTCATTCCAAAGGCACATAATAGATGTGGCTCGTCTATTTTGCATAATTTATCCAAATATGCTTCAGCTACACTGTCAAGCAGCCTGCCATCATTCACTGGAGAAGCAGACGTGGAAGATAGTCAATGAACCGTAGCCAAGTCTGGCACCACTCACAGCAGATTTTCCACGAGACTGAGGAGGTTGTTTACAAAAGACAAATGTGGGGAGAGGGTACCGGGAATAAGACACACGCGCCCAGTGTGGGGAAAGCGCAACAGGGGTAAAACACACACACACACACACACACACACACACACACACACACACACACACACACACACAACAAACTAGGTACAGACAATCAAGGTAAAACAATATGATACCTGCCACCCCTTGACTCAGTGCAGGCATGGCTCTATGCTACCAGGGATACTAACTAAAATGCCCCCAACCCTTAAACAATGCACACCTCTCCAGCACCGTTTCAGTGTTCCTCAGCCTGGGATGAAGCAGGGTGAATCCCTCGGAGACAAAGAGGCCAAGACAAGCACATGTGGCATTCTTTATAGTGCTGGAGGGCTGGAGGGAGTCCAGCCCAGGTAATTTACAAAGGCCAATGGCCCGCTGCCAGCAAGGACTAATCGATCACAAAGTCCAATGGTCAGGTGTGCACTGATGGGTGGGGCAGGTCCAAATCTTGATTGACAGCGGTGTGTCTTCCGACCAGGTAGGGGCAGTGCTGTCATCCAACCAGTTAGGGGGCAGTCCTGTCATGTGGCAGCCACGACCCTCCACAATACAATCCACCCCTTAAGGTCACACATTCACCAATCATGGTAATAACTATTTCTAAGCCTAAAACTATATGTACTAATGAAAGACAGACGTGCTCTTAATAACCTGGAAAGCAGAGCATTATAGACAAACAACAATAACAATGAGAGTGAGAGCAGTTGCCCAGTGGATAACAGTTGCCCACCAATGCCCCAGAGACCCAAACGGCCACTAGTGTCCTCATGAGGTGCTGGAGGAGCTGGTCCCTCACTTTTTTGAATTTTAGCCACCGAGTTCCGAATGTGAGAAGCCAAGTGGGTGATGTTCCTTGACTCATCCGGGATAAATGTGCAGCACTCCTTACCAATCACTACACAGGTACAACCATCAGTAGCGAGTAGGTAATCCAGGGCCATTCAATTCTGCAGGGTGACCATTCTGACGGCCATCAGCTCTGCCGCTGTCTGAGTCAAGGTGTCTTTGATGTGTTGCAGTGCCACTACTGTTTCGTTGGCCAGTGTCTCGATCACGCTGGCCCTCTGGATGACCTCACGGGACAATCGGGCCTTGCCATACGTGGGAAAGGCATAAGCAACTCTGCACCCTTGGATCTTCTGCCAGAGGCTCCATTCAGCGACCATCTCTCTGGCCGAGACCTGCAATTCAAAAGGGCCACCTGCCTAGAGGGGAGCAAGTGGCTGTGCTTGTTCAATAGCTTGCTTTGCTGTTTCAAAAGCAGCCTGTTGTTCGAGTCCCCATAAGAATGTGACTTCCTTATGGGAGATTAAGCCGTGGCAGATAGTGGGGCTATGAATATCTGAATCCACCACTGCATGCCAAGGATTGTCTAGGGTGACTATATCGGGCACGGCGGCAGCGAGGGGGGGCAGACTCGTTGAGGTGTCTGTAGTCCACCATCATGCGCCACATCCAATTCTTTTTGAGGACGGGCCAGACGGGGCTGTTGAAGGGAGAGGCTGCGGGTCTAGTGACGCCCTCCCGCAGTAGGGCTTGGACGGCCTCAATGATATCTTGGTGTCCCTCTGGGCCATACTGTCAGCTACAGACGACCTTGGAGGGAGGGGGAACAACAACTGGTTCCCATTTGGCTGCCCCAACTATGACTGTAGCCTGTGCGACCCCGAATGTAAACCTGTCTCTGTTGGTATGAAGGGATTGTCCCTTTAAGATATTGATCCCTAGGATGCACTCAAGTGAGTCTGCTATCAACACTGTTATGGGTCGAGGAGGTTGGTTCCCGATGGCCATGCGGATCGTGACTTCCCTCGCAGGTAAAAGGGAATCCCCTAACCCTTCTGTCTGCATCTGTGTCCCTTTCCACCTGGCGTGGTTGCCCGGGATGATGGTGTGTTGGGCACCGGTGTCAATGAGCGCCACCAACCTATGTTTCCCCTTCCCCAATGTACAACGGCGGGTATATTTGGCCTCAGGTCTCCTGGGCAGGAGAGGGCGATGGAAAAATGCACCGGGACCCCTGGCCTTCATCCTGGGGGGGGGGGGGGGGTGGGGTCTGTCACCTCGTGGGTGAAGGTTCCTGCTGGCGGAGATGGGCCATTTCCTGTCTCAGCAAGTCCCGGAGCTCAGCCTTGAGGGCAAGAGAGACTGTTTCGAGTGGGGGAGGGACAGAGGCAGTGTCAGCGGGGACATCCCACGCGGTGCAGAGGGTGGGGGCGCCCCCAGTGTCTGGCTTGATCCCAGGGTGGTTGTGGGTTTTCCCCTGGCCAGATGTCCCCCAGGAAAGCTCTTTTCAGAGCGCATAAATGGCGGAGGTCAGGATCCCATCTTTGCTGGCGTGGTCCACCCCATTTTCAGTAGGTCCAAGTATAGCCGTTTGCGCGTAAAACGAGGGTTGAGTCTACAGCCGTCGTCTTTGCCCTGCGGACTTGAGTGGGCGCCCCCCTCTGAAAGTACTCTGGCCCTTCCAGGAGGGTGATGACCTACCGCATGGTCTTCCCATTAGCCGGTCCCATGAGGGGCAGGACCACTGGCCTCAAATTGGGGCACGCACTGGTGACCAGGTATCCTGCTAGCATGCTGCTCACACAGGTATTTTCTTAAAAGTTGCAATCGTGGGCTCCCTCGTAAATGCCTGTCAACAGCGCCCACTCCCTAATGACCCTGTGCCCTCACTGACCGTGCTCCATTGCAGTCGCCCATATAAATCCAAATCGAGAAGGGTAGGGTACAGGACCCTCACGGCAGTCACTACCCGATCCCATAGGGCAGTGCCGTCCCCGATCCCTTCCTGTGGTGCCCGTAGGGCATTGTTAACACTCTGCTGGTCGGACAGGCTCCCCAGGGCTCTCACTTCGTGGTGAGAGATGCTCAAGTTGGGGGCCCCCTAATCCCACAGTGGGAGCAGCCATGCGGCCACAACACATCTCCTTAGATACATCTGCCTCTGAGGTTCAGAAAGTGAAGAGAAATTACAGAACAGATACAACTGAATTTGAGGTCAAGGAGGAAATTAGGAGCGACGGTCATAACATTGACCAGTTCCGCACGAGTGCAGTAATCAATGCAGTCGTCGACGCAGCGTTAACAGAGTTGGGAAGGGGTTCCAGAATAGGTTTGGAAGGGGGACTGTTCCACACAGCCAAAAACAAGACAGACATAGCTGGGGGTCCATGCGAGTGCCCATGGTCCAGCCATTGATTTGTAGACAGTGGGGAAATTTGTATAAGAAGTTCCCTATGTAAGAATAAGTTCTGCAAGGCAGATCGGAATGTTCATGGTGGGAAACTGGTTGGTTATTTGTTCAAGAAAGAAGTGCAGGGCCCTAAGACCTTCCTGAAGGTAGATGGGATGTATAAAACCTGGATTCTGTGGTGAAGGTGGGAAAGTTGTAGCCAGGGAATTGGAAGTCGTCAAAATTGTGTAGGGCATGAGAGGTGTCCCGGAAGTATGTGGGAATGGACTGGACAAAGGGTGACAGATAGAGTTAGGTATGAATAGTTCGGCGAGGCAAGAACAGACGGAAACAATGGGACTCTCTTATCTGTGGATCTTGGACACTTGAGATCCTGAGGCTCACAAACAAAAGCACGAGTGCAACAGCTGGGAGGTCCTGCTGAACCTGTAGAGAACTGCGTTCGATTTTGATCGCCCACCTTCAGAATGGTTGTGAAAGTCCCATAGAAAATGTGGGAGAGATGTATCATGCTTCAATTACAAGTGTTTTCAGCCACAGGGTTAGTTCGGAGCTCTCCTTTGCGATAAGAAGGGTATGAAGTGTCTGAGAGAGATGGACCGGATCTTGACGGATTTAGGCAGGACCAAGGGAGGGAAATTGTTCCCGTTTGTGTGAGTTCAGAGAAGCAATATATCGTACGTGTAACCGTTTATTTTTTATCCACAGCACAAGGTTCTTATTCACAAATGTGTGCCTGCAACCTGTTTAACGGAAATAATTATAATGGCTCCTGTCCTAAACTCGCACCACGTGCATTTAAATCAATCTTGTTTTCTTCCTTCTATCCATTCTCTTTGGTGCATTTGGATATTTCTGTTGCAATTTATGCTTTATTATTTGCAATAAATACAGCTGCTCTGCTTTATGTATGGACACTTGAACAGGGCTCAGGATCTGCCGGCTCTTCAGTTTCCCATGAGCCACGTGGTGCCGATCAAAGCCGGTAAGTGGTGGTGCTGCGCCATGAATCAAGGCCACTACCAGTTCCCGTTCCCACTCAGTGTTACCCACACCTCTCGTCAGCCCTGGGACAGTGTCCCTCCCAATGGGAATTGAAATCAGGAATTCCGAACATTGAGGAGAAACAGCAAGATATTCCGGCACAGAAGGAGTCCCAACTGCCAACTGCCTGTGCAGCGATCTTATCAGTCTCTTTGTATCTCCTAAGCCCTGGAAGTTTATTTCCCTTAAACTTTCAATAAGTATCTTGAGGAACACTCGAAGTGCTAAATCATAGAAGGCACCGGACCAAGTGCTGGTGAATGGGAATGAAGTAGATAGGCACATGACGTGGTGGGCGGAAAATCCAGTATCTGTGCTGCATGATTCTCTGACTGAGAGGAATGGAAGGTGCCTGTGGGGCCTTCCTTTAGCATTGGGTTTTATGTTCCACCTGCAGTTGGAGCACCTATTTCCACCACACCTACGCTGTGATTGTTTCAGATTTCCAGCATCTGCAGATTTTGTTTTATTTACAAGTCCCATAATTGGAGCGGGTCTCCTCCAGCTCACTCTAGCGGTCCCAGCGCGACCACTCTTCCGCACCCCGATTTTCAGTGACGGTTCTATGTCAAAAGATTAGGATCCTGGATCGGCCTGGTGAGAGGAAATCCGTCATCGCAGCGTTTGCCTTTCTCAGTGCTTCACTCGCGGACACTCAGACACCACCTGACCCCAGTGTTAAGACCTCTGGCCCGGACCCGCAGATGCTATCGGTCCTCAGCGTCCGTCCGCTGTCGATGGTATATGGACGTCTCTAAATCTTTCCCTAATCTGGACCCGTGAATGTAACTACCGGAGCCTCAGCTTCTGACATTCTGTCGAAATAACTGATGAATCTTGTGGAATGAATTCAGCCAGGGCTGCACATGGACTATTGTCGTCTCTTGCAAAGCGACCGGAGTACAGGAGTGAAAAAGTCCTGGCAGTGCTGAATGGGACTTCATGGACCATGCCTGGGACAATGCCTGCAGTTTCCGTCCCAATATATATGGAAGGACAAGATTCCTATTTCGAGGCAGTCCAATAAAGGTTCACTGGATCTTTACACCACCACCCTCGCCTCACCGATTGAGAATATTGTTCAGTTGACTGTGTTTCCCCGAGAGTCCTATACATCCAACCTTATAGCTATTCCAAATCTCGTTAGATTATTTCTGAGATTGTTCTTCACTGATAGACGACCCTCATGGCATGGCTCAGTTCCAGAAACTAAATCGCAGAAATCTACCTCTGTTCCTGGGCCTGAAATATACTGATGTCGGAAGTTTGACTGAGTACACCTCAGGAACCCCTTCCCCCTTTGTGCCTTGCAATCTCAGTGCACATTTGGGTGGTTGGAGTCTCCTATTATCACTGCTTGGTGACTTTTTAACACAACCTCTAATAATATCCTCATAAATTTGCTCCGCACAACGCTTGGAATAGTCCCAATAGAATAGTTTCGCGCTAATGTCTCTTCATTCTTAATATTCAAGCAATGTCCTTGGTCATCCCAGAAAATCCTCTCCAGCAGTACAAGACATTACTAAATCAGCGTCATTTCTCTATTTTCTTCCTTCTCGTCAACGTCCTTCCAAAATATGTTTATATCCAGCAATGTGTCGGCACTATTCCTGCTCGCAAGTCAGGTGAAGACAGACGAGGCATTCTGAAGCTCTGGGATGCAGGAAGATATCAATCGGCACTGACAGGGATTTCCAGAAGGTGTGAACTGAACTTCAGTTGGCCATCAGTCGTCGGCATTCCCCGACATAAAATTAAGTAGAGACTCTGCTCATGGTTCTGCGTCTCTGATTCCCAGTCCATATTGCCTCCGATACCGAAGAACCACAAACTCTACCGAACCCCAACATTTTTCATCTGACCGCTGACAGTCCCACTCTAAACACTTTTCTCCACATTACTGTCACTCAGGCTCCGTTTTCTTCCAGTACAATGAAGTCCTGAAATTGGCGGCTGTTCCTCGCTGCTGGTTTCCCAGCCACAGACTGAAACTAGATTTCACATGGAGCGTGGCAGTGAATTGTAAGTTTGCTGCCGTTCACCAGCAGTTAACCTAGGAAACTCGACACTGACTCTTTAATAGTTAGACCTGGTGCTGAGTCAGTCCGTGTTCAGGGTGGAACAGTACTCGCTCATTTACTGCGCTCTATGCTCAGTGTCTCCGGGGATCCTGTCCAGGAGCCGACCCTTTCCTCCTGCTTGCCGCCTACCCCCCGTCTATCCTCAAATATTCACCATTGGCATTACAGAATGTGACTGAGTGCGCGGAGAAAGGAAACGGAACTGGCGCTTCTAAACTCCTCCTGGATCTGGTGATGGAGAAAGGCTCTGGGGCCCGAAGGGTGAAGTAGGAATCCTTTGTGAAAAAAACGTCACGGGTTACGAAGCTGAGCAGAATATTGAAAGAAATACGGGAACGTGGTACGGTGCACAATACACTGTGTATCACAGTTCAGAGGTTGCTGATTTTGCAATATTACACTGAAATGACTTCATGAATGTTAATCTATTTGAACAGGTTATGGCCAGTCCACCTTGCCAGTTTTTTTCTGGCAAAGGAGGATATTTTAGATTTCCTGGAATGGAAGAATTCCTGTTGAGAGGGGCTGCGGTGGAGACGGAGAAACTGGGAGAAAGGGATGGCATCCTTACAAGAGACAGAGTGGGAGGGGGTGTAGTCGAGGTAGCTGTGGGAATCAGTCGGTTTGTAGTAAATGTCAATGGACAGTT
Source organism: Pristis pectinata (assembly GCF_009764475.1). Classification (NCBI taxonomy): domain Eukaryota; kingdom Metazoa; phylum Chordata; class Chondrichthyes; order Rhinopristiformes; family Pristidae; genus Pristis; species Pristis pectinata. The sequence goes on from NC_067419.1 coordinate 236,882, forward strand.
TGTTTCCTGAGATGGGCACAGAGAGATCCAGTAAAGGGAGACAAGTGTCGGAAATGGTCCAAGTGAATTTGCTAGCAGGGGAGCAATAGTCAGGCTGATAGAATTGATTATGCCTACATCATGGGTGCAGGAAGCAGCACCAATGTCGTCGGAGAATGTAGCAGAAGCAGAGTTACGGAGTGGAATCAGAGAAGGGAAGGAACAAGGCCATTTAAGTCACCTGGGCTCTGTAGTCACAGCGGCCCAGAGGGCCCCTCACTGCCTGAACAGTAACGTTACATGGGAAAAAGGGGAGAGAGTGGGAGAAATAGAGTGTTGCTAGCTTCTCCTCGCCAGGGTCAGCACGGTGCCTGGAGGAACCTCTGGGTCCATTTCCTCATCAGACAACCGCCAGAGTGATTGACTGGGTGGATGAGGTTAATCGGCAGATTGGAAACGCAGAGAGTGAAACCAGTACAAGGAGCCTCCTGAACAAGCTGCACTACCTGCTTGAGTCTCAGAATAGTAGACTGGCTCAGGCTACACTGGGATCTGCGGAAACGTTTTCATTCAGTGGATGAAGACTGACGCCGATTGACTGGGCGGTCCTCTCTCATGTCACTGTGCTCTATGACAGAATAAGACACCCCAATCTCGATTTCTCCCACATTCAGTGTGAAGGACTCCATCGAGTGGGACCAGGGCTGCACAAGTGCTAGGTGTTGAGGTAACTTTTGATCTTTTTCTCCTTCTCTAAATTTAAAATGTTCACGTTTTATGTTGAATCGATATGATGGTAAATAAACTTTGGTTAATACCGCAGAAACTCAGTTTCAACAGAATTCTGACAACAAACAAGAGACAAGGTCAGTAATTACCCAAGGACCGGGGAGTTTCAGGCATTGTTGGGGCGTGGCGTGTTCGTTCAGCCCGGCATCGATCAGCTGTGATGAGGCTGAAGGACGGGACAGACTTGGGTGGCCTAGTGGCCTAAACCTCTTGTTTGTGTTCTTATGGTGGACCCAAAACGGCTCATGTGAAGGTATGATGAAGTCATCGGCAGATCAGTAAATTACAGCCATTTGTTTAATTGTAATTAACATTCTTTGCTGTGTTTTTCACTGCCTGTGAGACGTCGATTGACGAGGCTGCACCTCACCGCTACTGACACCCAGGCGGACGCTGAGTGCAGCAGTCGGTGTGTCAGAGTTTCCCACCCTCTTCTCGAGGAGAAAGAACTAATGACAGTCACCGGACTGTCAATGTGTGCAGGAGAAGGAGCAGAAACACCAAGCACCCAGCAGTAAAGGGCAGACCACAGCTCCGGGCAGTCAGATGTCAGCGGGCGAGCTGAGCTTCCCCACAGGTCGACGGATGTTACCTTCACACGGAAATGTTCCGGCTCGGCCCTTCACATTATCTACCCTCTGGGTGAGACAGTCGTGGGGTCAAGCCGACGTTTCTAATGCGGGCCTACAATCAGTGATAATTGGAAGCTGCAGTCTGTCAGTAAATGGTTCCAATGTACAGGGTAGTGTGTTTTCTTTTTCCCGGGAGCACTGATACACAACTGCGTGGTATCGGGACTCCCATATAGTGAGTCTTGCTGGGTTGTGAACCCAGGAATTCCCTGTAATACATCCACTGTGTCTGAGGCCCTGCTCGGGGAGTGAACTGAAAATCCTTCCAATGTCGTATTAGTTACCGGTGGAACTTAATCCTGAGGAACAAGGTGTTGCATTTGGTAAGTGTGATAATGCTTGGATATGAACAGTGAATCGTACTACCCTAGAAAGTACTGGCGATAGGAGCGATATTGTCTCGCAGCTCCGGTGATCCGGGTTCGATCCTGACCACTGATGCTGTCTGTGACGTGTTTCTCCCTGTGACCTCTGGGTATCTCTGTAGGTTTTCCGGTTTCCTTCCACATCGTACAGTTAGGCAGCATAATTCGCGCTGTATATTGCCCCTAGTGTGTAGGTGAGTGACAGAATGTGGGGGAGTTTGATTGGCATGTGGGGAGAATGAAATGAGATTGGTGTGAATACGTGGAGACTGAAGAGACTGCAAAAGCTGGGATCTGAAGCAACAAACAATCTGCTGGAGGAACTCAGCGGGTCGAGCAGCATCTGTAGGAGGAAGGGAATTGTTGACTATTCACGTGCACTACCTCCAATCTGGTCTGCTGCATCCGGTGCTCCCTATGTGGTCTCCTCTCCACGAGCGAGACCAAGCGCAGACTGGGCACTCGCTTCGCCGTTCACCTTCGCTCGGTCAGCAATAGCCACCACGAGTGTCCAGTTGCATGTCATTTCAACTTCCCTTCCTATTGCCACACTGAACTGTCCATCCTCGGCCTTCTCCACTGCCAGGGTGAGGCCCAACGCATACTAGATGAATAACACGTCATATTCCGCTTTGGTACTCTACAACCCAATTGTATCAGCTCTTTGAGTTTTGCAAGTTCAGGGAATTCTGGTGGGCAGTTCCTCACATCCCCCGTTTCACACCTCCCTCCCTCCCTCCCTCTATCCTTCCGATTTTCCTCTGGTCCTCCCTTTTGTCCTCTTTCCTTAAACACCCCACAGCCCGTATCACCCATTTCGTCCCTGACGCCCCATTGGTTCCCTCCACCTACTACACACAGTTCACTCCCCTCTGCCGTCTGGTTCTGGTTCTATCCGCCATTCACCTCTCCCCTAATGGTTCCCATTATCACCTCCTTTACTTACCATGTTCCAGCACCGATAACCCTTTGTGTCCTGTTTATCTCCCTCCATCAGCTGTCTCCAAACTTCAGTCTCCCTCCCACACTTTACTCCGTCTGCCTCTCAACATTTCTCACTCTCTCCATCCGCCTCCATCTCTCCTTCACCTGCCGCTGTCTCTCAACTTCAACACCGCTCCCCTCTCCTTCCTGGGACAACCTGTCTCTCATTCTCCCTCCCCCTGTCCATGTGGGAAGCTTTCTCCCTCCCCCATCTCTCTGCGTGCCTGTCTGTTTGACACTCTTTTCCCTCTGCATCTTCTCTCCCTCTTTCTCATTCTCTCCCACCTCAGACACTCTCTCACACGAGGATGGTAATTCTCGTCAGTCAGAAATGGGAATGAATTAACATTTAAAGGTTTCGTGATGATGCACTTTAATAATTTCTTGTCATCCCGTGAACAAACGGGATCTGAGCTGTGGGGTCATTGACAGAAAGGGGAAAAGTAATCTTTTTTTTATTTCCTGAAGGACGTCATGAAACATCCGAATTAAATTATGTTTAGACTGGGTGGTTACGAATTGGAATATTCAGGAGTGAAACTGCTCTCTGCGGCTCTGAGGAACCCGAACTGTAATCTACTAGACTGTGACGGTACGTACTAGACTGTGAGAGATTGTGTTTACAGTCACTGTGTGTCTGACACTGAACAGTAATTGTGTGATCAGTAGTTGTATAACTGGTGAACATTGGGGATTTGCACCATCTCCTCTCCCTGTGTATCCTTCGCCAATCTCTTTGATCGCCAGGCTGGATGTGAATGGTCTCACAGTTTCTTGAGTTGAGGATCTCGGCTCTGCTCTCAGTACAAACGGCTCAGTGACGGAGCTGGACCTGAGTAAAGGAACAGTCCAGGAAACGGAGATGGGTGGCTAGGAGGGGATGAGTGGAGCGGGGAATCACGGAGCGAGATGTCGCCGTGCAAATCAGCAAATAGAGAGAGGTAAAATGTGATTGATGGTGGGATTCCGTTGCAGCTGGTAAAGTGACGAAGGATGATATGCGGATGCGGAGGCTAGTAGGATGAAAGGTGAGGACAAAGAAAACACTATTTCTCTTCTGTCTGCGGGTGGGTTTGAGAACGTACGACCGGGAAATGGAGGAATGATGTGAGGGCTCTAAGATTGACATCAGGATTCGAGGGGAGAGGAGAAAAAAGGCCGGATCTGGAGCCTACTACATGAAGTGCTGAAAAAGTGAGAAACACTCATCACATTTAGAAATTCTTTGAAGGGCAGTTGCTGTAGGAATCCGGACGTTACCTAGAATGTAGGGATAACTCTTTCCCGATCGCCATGGAGGTGATAGGTTAATTTCCCTGTGCCCTGAATTTTTCAGGATTCCCTGATCCTCCAGGTACGAGGGACATCCGATTCGGATATCCTATGGTATTTACAGCTGTTCTCATTGGAGCAAAGAAGGGCAAGGGATTCCATGATTTATTCAGACACCGGAGGCAGAGCGAAGTTGTTTCGACCTGTAGATGGTTAAAGAACCAGGGGAATGTGGAGGGGGAAGGGCACAAAATAACAAAAGGAAAAGTGGAATGTGAAGTAAAACAATGCATTCCATGTACCATACGGAACCCAATGTTGTCGAAGTTGTACAAACAAAATCAGTCCGTGTCCACGAAAGGACGATTGGACAGGCACATGAGTGATACATTTCGGAAGAATACTACTATAAGGAGACGACATCGTGGGAATAAGAGCGGGAGAGCAAGATTGTTCGGGGATACTATCCAAAGGGCGTTGCTGTGCCGCAAGTGAGACTCCAGGTTGGTACGATGCCTCTCTGGTGCCAGGGTTAAGGTAGCGTCGGAGCGGCTCCAGGTCATTCTGAATGGGCGAACAGCTGGTGATCGTGGCACATGCCGGTACCAGCGACATAGGGAAGAGAAGGGATGCGGTTTTGCATCATGGTTTAGAGAGCTAAGTAACCTTTAAAGACGAGGACGTCAAACGTTGTAATCTGCGGGGTGTTTCCAGTCCCGCCAGCTATTGACAATAGAAATCGAGGACAGGTCACACCAATGCATTTCTAAAGATATGTTGCGGAGCGAGCTTTGGATTTCTGTGTCATTGGGACTATTTCTGGCGAAAGTGGTATGTGTACAAGATGGACGTTTTGCACCTAAATTGGAAGATCAAAGTCTCAGCAGGAAGGTCTACTGGTGCTGCGGGGAAGTTTTAAACAGAGTTGGCAGGGAAATGTTCCGACAGCGTGGTGCTGTCACGTGGAAGCGAGAAAAGTGGTGGATCCAGTAGGCAGAGCAAGCACCTAAATGGACATGAGGGGAATGCAAAGCTAATGCAAGCTAATGCGAACCTATTTTAATGCAAGGAGTCTAACTAGTAAGGCAAATGAACTCAAAGTTTTATTTAACACATGGGACCAGGATACTGTTGCCATCACTGAGAAATGATTGAATGACACACAGGACTTGCAACGCAGTGTCCCGGGATAGAACACAACCAGGCGAGGGAGACAGTGAGTTGAATAGGTGAGTTTTCACTGTAAGTCACGGGAAGCAGTATTGAGGGAGGATGTCCTTTAAGACTCCTCCCACGTATCTATATGGGTAAAGATTACGAACAAAACCGGTGTTGTCAATTTGTTCGCGGTGTATTGCAAACGTCCGAACAGTCAACAGGAGATAGAGGAACAGGTTGGTAAGCAATTAGCAGAGAGATATAATTAAAATACTGGACCGTACCAGAAAGTTAATTTTCCTAAATATTTACCGGGATTGTCTTACCCGAAAAGGCTTCGAGGAAACGGATTGTTGAGTTGTGCCCAAGGAAGACTTTTGGCACAGCATGCAGATAGACCATAAAGAGAAGTAGAATTACTGGGCAATTCATAGGGAATGCAGCTGGTTAAGTGGAGAGAGGGCCAGATGTGCAGCATTTTGGACAGTGACCATAATACGGATATTTGTAAATGGTTATGGAAAAAATAGAGATGGACCAGGAATAAAGGTCTTAACTCGGTAGAAGACCAATTACATTAATATTAGGGAAGACTTCGTAAATGCAGATGGGAAGTATCTCGTTGCGGATGTCCACATCTGCACCGTGGGGGGGGCATTCAAAGGAGAGCATTCAAAGGTTCATCGTCACAATTTTCAAAGGTAAAAACAGGTTACCATGTCCGTGCATTTCAAGTTTATCGAGGGCTGGATAAAGACAGACAGAGGGGGTGGGGGGGGGGGGCGAGAAAGAGAAGAGGCATATCGAAAGTATAGAGAACTAAAGTCAGGGGTGGTGGCCGTTGAGAAAATGAAAAGTACAGTGAGGCGGTTAAAAAGAACTTAGGAAGGCAAAACTGAGTCACGAAGTATCACTGTCTGACCGGATCACGGTTATTCACGAAGACATCATTTCAGTATATCAAGGAGAAAGACTGAGAAGGCAAACTGTAGGGATATTTAGGGAGAACGGGGGTAATCTCTGCGTGGCGTCAGAAGGTTTCATTTCGATGTTAGTCAGAACAGGTATGGTTAAGAACAGATAATTAATAACTCCTTCTTGGAGAAGTCAGGAGCGCAGGATACAAATACTTTAAGTCAATCACAGCCATTGTCCCGCCTGTGACGTAGGCAGATGCCTGGATATTCAGACTGTTCATGCTCTGTTGATGATTACCTCAATGCAAAGTAATGGACGATGCACACAGCCTGATGCAGAGTCAGCCGAGTGAATGTGATTAGTTGTGAGGGAGGCAACTTGCTGTGGAAATACACGGTTGTCGTCTCAGACAGATGAGTTGTTTGATAAAAGAATGTCGCTGAGGGTAATTGTAAGGTAATCAAAATTGGTAGACAGAAGTGGACAGAGATTTTGGTCTGGCACAGCTGAAGGGAATTAACAACTTGCAATGTGTTGCAAAGGAGTTCTGATTTTTAATGTCGCTTTTCGCCCGTGAGGCCTGTTTTTTGTGTGCCTCAATATTATTTATCGTGTTTCAGTGAGACATTTGGGAAGTGAACACGTGCCCCGGAAGTTATTAAACTGCTTCAGGGCAAACATATTTAATAATCATGTCGTTGCAGGCTATGCAAAGGGTTTATTCAGTCTCGTTCCCAATATCAAAGGGAAGACAGCCAGAGGTTGCTCGGAGTATTAATACAAATTTCCAGCCCAGGTGTAGAACACTTGAGAAATTGGTGGGAGATGGACCAGGTTTAGAATAATTTCGCACTTACACATTGTAACCCGGCTTACTGGGGCACAAGATCCAAGATCACAGTTCAATTAGACTACAGTGCAGCATTTCTGGGAAAAGTATAAGCACGGGATGCGTATAGTATGTGAATACACTTTGAGGGAGCGGAGCGAAAATGGCTCGTTCTCAAAGGAGGAATCCCAGGAAGTAATTTAACAAACAGTGGAAGATTTAAAATGTAAAAGCTTTTGAATTGTTTCCAACATGTCTTATGTTTAACATGGTCAGTGCAATGGTGCCCTGCTTCAAACTTCCGGAAGCAAATGTAACCTACATTAACTCATTATTAAAGTGCTATCAGGCCGAGAGGGAAGGTACACTGGACTGTTGCCAAAATAGCGAGAAGTGTTGAAACAGAATTGTATTTAAATCTTTCACAAGGTAGGCTGGGGATTGTGCTGAAAGCAAAATGTTTGCTGGGGATGGAACACGTATTACATTTCCCAGAAATATGCTGGGGAAGTGAAGAACATGAAACGAGTAAATAAAGCGCAACACTAAGCAAGAAAGAGAATGGATGTTGGGATTGACAGTCACGGCCATGTATTGGCAAAGATTTATGTAATGCACACTTCGGAAATGCATCTATGTGTTTTGAATCACGGACCTTAGAGACGTGTACTCTTCAAGGAATCAATTGCATTTTCCACAAATGGGAATTAGGCAAGCAACTTAATCTATGTCAGGAAAACAGAGTCTCCTAGTTTCTCAGTTAAAGAAGCAAACAGTAGAACTGCAGAGAACGAATATTTCCTTCATTGAGAACATTAACAATTTCAAGGAGCATCGTTTACTAGTATGTCAGTAAGACAGGTATGGAATCTTTTCCAAAACGAGAAAATTATTGGACACTTTTATCTCCGCTGTACACACTGCCAAACAATTGTAACAAGCAGATTAACGTGGAGAGAACCGCAATCTTCAGCTGCTCTCTGAATTTGGTCTGGGTCACTCTGTGAATAAAGGTACTTGTGCAGCAGCCGAAAAGCTGAATCACAGTCCTGATAGCATATGCCTACAAAAGCCGGATAAGCGTGTCCAAGTCTGTGTAGAGACATCAGGTGAGAACGAAGACTGGAACGCACCCAATGACCGCGCAGTGGAAATGCTGTTGGTTCCACATACATGAAATAAAAGGGGATGCTCTTTAAACAGAACCCGACATATATTGTGCCAATAACCAACCCTGCAATTTTAGGGGTGCAGTATTTTGTCCTAAGCTTTGTCGAGCAAATGGCCACAAAACGATTGAAAGCGAAAGCAACCGGAAGCCACACTGAACAATCTAATGTCACGTGACACGAGACATGGCGGACACTGCAGAACGGAGCTTTGCACATGTGTTCGTACAGTACCAACATTTCATCTATCTGGTAGAATTGGATTTCGACAATCACCACCATTCGATCCGCCGCAGCCATCACCACCAGATAGTGAGTTATACATTTGGAGAGACCGCAGTTTCCTCGGCAGAGAATGACGATTCCCGCCAGGTTAACTGTAGGAGAAAAAAAAAGTATAATTAACAATTGAACTGCATTTGCAAAATAACTGTTCTTCCGTACGTCCTGTGAACATCTTCAGCCTGGACTGCACAACTCGGATGTAAGCAAACATTTTCATTCGCATCGATCCAACGAAGCGCTTTGTGCCGGTTTTACATATGTTCCAGCTCGTGGATGATAGCAGCCGTGAGTATTCATCAACAATGCGTTGAGAAACAGTCGATTTCATTACGTTGGCTGGAAGTTATATAACAGCAGGCCAACGAGAAGTGCCACAGGCGTCTTTGAGAGATCACCGTGATAACTGTCTCATCCACATGAGTCAGGGGACATATCCGTCCCTTTAACCATCCGCCCTAATGAGAAAACATGACCCTCTGTTCTCTCAAATGCAGAGCCGATCTTGATTAAACATTCAAGACTGAGAACCAGAGCTGCTGAATGTTTCAGAAATATAACAAATAATCAGGATGAGCGGTCCCCATCGCGGCACCGGGCAATAATGGAAAATAGCCCGAAGTTCCATGGATATCCTGAAACAGCTGCGATGATCTAAGACTTAAACTATGTGACGGTAAATCGGGTTCACAGAGAACTGCCTGTTCCCATTCGTGCGCTGTTCATTTGAGCTTTCATTGCAAAGAGAATCGTTGCATAATAAACTTTGTGCAACAATTCTCTTTGCAATGAAAACTCAAATGCACAGCGAAGCCACCGGGACACGGCGAGGCTGCTCTTAAATGTCAAAGGGAAATGGAGAATGAAAGTAATGGAAGAAGGTGACAGTCTCGTCAGCACAAACAGTATGACGTGTGCAATTCCCAACAATTAACCTGCTGCGAGAAACGCTTAACTGGGACTCCGATGACTGTAATAAGAGGGTAGCACACTTTCCTATAATGTCGCATTGCATTCTGATGTTGGCGGCTTCCTTCCAATACAGAGCTGCAAATTATTTTAAATATTTGTCGTTAAAAAAGATTTATAACAGAAATTAAATGCAAAGAAACAACAATAAAGCATATTTAATAGATTGCACCCAACTCAACTGTCCCACAATCCGTCGTTACCTTCATTAGAACGCAGTTGCCAGTTCACCGTCTTCGTGATTCAGCTGAAGTACAGTTCAGACCATGAGATGTCCCTGCTTTATAGAATAGTTGGACACCTGATATTGAAAACAACTTGCACAATAACTGGCGTTGATTATCGGTAATTAAACAAGCCGACGTTTTCTGCTTCCCTGTGCCTGGAATCCTAATGGAGAAACAATGTCCTGTCGTCCAGCATTCCAGCAGTAACACTACTCATGAAATTTTAGCTCGAATCTTTGTGGCAGTAGGACATTATTGGTGCTGCACTGTTGATCATTTATCCACATGATCGTGGTTCCATTCTACCATTGTTAGTGGAGTCCCCACTCCGGTACCTCCGCCAGTAAACTCAATCTTCTAACAAGGTGTAACGTCCATGGCAGCGCCGCAACACGCAGGTGGTTCGTCTCTATTCCCTTATGACGTCATTGCTGCGCTTTGATCGATTGTGGGCCGTGGTGACGTCATTGCATGGACGCATACTCACTGGGGTCAGTCGCAACCGAACCAGCTGATAGAGGGAATAAAATGTGAGCGGGAGAAGATTGGCCCAGGCTTATATCCCCCGACAATGCGGGATATGAAAAAAAAAATCATTCTGTAATCCTGCAGTGCATTTTTCGTGGAATTCATGTTATAAAATGTGTCAAAAATATATTTACAACCGAGACAGAGAGAAGAGAGAATCTGCTTTCCTCTCAAGCCAAAACAAGGTCGGGTCTCACTCTTCAGAAAAATACAGAGGAAACTGGGGAAAAAAACTGAAGAGTGTCGAGCGATGCACAGGGACAGACGCCTTGTACATATGTGTACGTTAAAGTTCCTTGTCACATTGGGTCAACTGCAAGTGAACTATAAGAGATCCCGGTGATCACCAACGGTGTACACTCATGTTGTGTCAGCCGCTGGCAATGCACACAGAATACCAGTGTTCATAAAAGGTGAACGGAGTATAGCAATATAGAGTTGTATTTGAATTTTCTTTTCCTGGACTGGAGCAACAGAACTATTCATTCTACTTCGGCCACGCCACTTTTGAAAGGGTCTGAAGATCTTCAAGAGCGTGCAGGAGCGATTTTCTGGGATGGTTCCAAGGACGAGGGATTTGAGCGACAGTATGACAATGGAGAAGCTGAGATTTGTGTCCTTGGAGGAAAGGTTTTAAGGGGTGATTTAATCGATCTGGAAAAGACCACGATGGGAGATGTTCTTATGCGTAGTGTCCAGCGTTTACGTTTACATTGTAGTAGCCCAGAGACCTGTATAACAATCCAAAGACTCGAGGTATGAAATAGAACTTCAGTTCATAATGTAGAATTCAGACAATTTCAACCACAAAATATCAACCTTTGTAAAAGTGAAACACAACATTTTGACTAATACATACTCAGGTGAGGAAATCTGAAATCAGCGGCCAGTGCAGCCTAAATGTGACCCCAACCACACTCTCATCACATGGTCTTGCCCTCTGAAGTAGACTATCAATCCGATTTTTGTACCCTTACTGCCAGGTTCAAACTCACAAAGAATAACACTGTACAGCCCACTTGACAGCGATAGGAACTGGACAGGATGATGTCGCAAAATACCAAAGTTTCATATTTCCATAATCTGTACGATTCAGGAGGCCATTCTCTCATCAGGTCACAAAGCAATCGCATTGTTTTCTGTATAACCAATTCTGCCGACATTCCCATCAACTCTCCCCAAAACACTTGGAGCAAAATGGAGTGGCCATTAGCCTAATAACCTTCACATCTTTGGGATGTGGTGGAAAAACGAACACCCGGTGGAAACACACAGCTCACAGTGAGAATATGTAAACTCCACACAGAAAGCACCGAAGGTCATAATTGAACCCAGATCGCTGGTACTGCGAGATGGGAGCTCTATTAATTGTCGTGAGCAGCCCTATCGTTCCTTCACATTGGAATGGGGGTGGCTGGTGTGTAAATTGTTAGATTAGTCCAACAACTTGATGTTTGTCCTCAGAATCAATACCTACAGACTCTGGATTGGACCCTTGCTTTACACCCTCAGTGGTAGCGGCACGAAACCTGTAAATCCCTCAACGTTGACTCCAGTGTTTCATAAAATCACGCGACCCCAGGTTAATTATTGGCAAGGAAACCTCCACCAGATTACCATCTACAGGCCGTCCATGCTCTTCCATATGGACCAACACTTTAAAGAAACATTGAAAGCAGAAAAGACACAGTATATCCTATGGGCGGGAAACTTCATTGTCCATCACCAACAGTGGCTTAGTAAAACCAGCACTGGCCTATTCCGGAAGGACCTGGCTGCCAGGGTGCGTCTGCATCAGGTAGTGAGCGAGTGAAAACGAATGATAAACTACTTGACCTCGCCCTCATAAATCGACCTGTTGTAGACGTATCTCTCCACAACAGCCTTGGAGAAGTGAGCATCGCGGAGTCCCTACCGTGAGAGGGTCTCCTCTTTACACAGAGGACACACTCATGTAGCGCTACAGTAGCACGATTGTGCAGAGTCCCATTGGGTTGTATCGCGAACACTCCCACTGTTTCAAGGAGGTCCTATCACCTCAGAAGTGAGAGCATTGAAAGACTATATGTAAATATTGGCTTCTCGGGGGATAACGAGAAATGAAGGGACATATTTAGAGGTATAGACGGTTCACTCAGCACAACCGTCTTCACCTCATCTCCCGTAAACAAATCCAAATGTGTGGGACACTTTTTTGTTGTTAGTGAACTCCATCCAAAAAAGACGCCTGTCCAGAATAACATGACGGCTATCTCTTAATGCGCAGAAACATCCACAATAATTACAGGCTTCAAATGTAGACGGACAGTTGGCGATCCTCCAAGAAGTCGTGCCCAGAAACAAACTTAACGTCTGAGAACGAGGGTTCGGCCGGATATGAATGGGATGAGAAGGAATATCTCGACCCATAATTCGTGAATATTTGGAATTGTCTGTGTAGGAGGGCGGTGGGTAATGACTTGCTGAGAATATTACCGAGTTTTCCCAAACCAGAAGGCCTGGATGAACGAGGAGATTCGCAGTCTGCTGAGGGCTAGCTCTGCGGCATTGAAGACCGGCGAGCCAGAACGCTACAAGAAGTCCAGGTACGACCTACGGAAGTCCATCGTGAGAGGGGAAAAGGTAGTTCCGTGTGAAGTTAGAGACACAATCGGATAACTGTGGCACTGTTTGCATGGTATTCCACAAAGGCAAACCCAAGCAGCATAAATGGCAGTGATGCTTCAATCCCTGATGAATTCAAAGTCTATTATGTACTCTTTGAAAGGAAGAATAACACTGCATCTGCATGAATCCCCACAGCATCTGGCGACCCTGTGATCTCTGTCTCTGAGTCCAACGTCAGAACATCCATCAAGAGAGAGAACCCTCGAAAGGCATCTGACCCTGAGAGTGTACCTAGTAGGACACGGTGAATCTGTGCCGACTAACTGGCTGAAGTGTTCAAGGACAGCAACAAGCTTTCACTCCAGCATTCGGAGGTTCCCACCTGCTTCAATAGGACATACTGGTGCCCAAGAAGAACAGGGTGAGCTACCTTAGCCAATATCTCCCGGTGCCACTGACATCTACTGTGATAAAGTGTCTTGAGAGGCTGCTCATGGCTAGAATTAACTTCTGCCTAAACAAGTACCTGGACCCGCTGTAATTCACCCACCACCACAACAGGTCTGCCGCGGACGAAATCCCATTGGCTCTCCACTCACCTTTGGACTACCTAGACAACAGAAAAACATATGTCAGGCTGTTGTTTATCAATTATGGCTCGGCATTCAACATCATCATCCCCTCAGTACTAATCAACAAGCTTCAAAAGCTGGGCCCCTGTGCCTCTGTTTGCAACTGTATCCTCGACTTACTTATCGGGAGACCACAGTCAGCGTGGTTCAGTACTAACACCTCTTCGCTGTCAGTCAACACAGATGCACCTCACTGATGCGTGCGTACCCACTGCACTACTCTCTCTATAACTCATGTCTGTGTGGCCAGGCACAGCTCAAACACCATGCATAAATTCACCGCTGGCACTACTGTTGGCAGAATCTGAGATGGCGATGAGGAGGCGTACAGGAGTGAGATAGATCGGCAGGTTGAGTGGTTTCACAACAACAACCTTGCACTCAACGTCAGCAATACCAAGGAGTTTATTGTGGATTCATGAAGGGGAAGTCTGGAGAATACACACCAGTCTTCATTGAGGGGTCAACGGTGGAAAGGGTGAACAGCTTCATGTTCCTGGGTGTCAACATCTCAGAGGATCTATCTTGGGCCCAACTCAATCACGTTAATTGCACGCCAGTGGCTCTACTTCATTAGGAGTTTGGGGAGATTTGATATTCACCAAAGACTCTTGCAAATTTCTACAGATGTGCAGTGGAAAGCTTTCTGACTGGTTGCATCACCGCCTGGTACGGTGGCTCCAATCCGCAGGATCGAAAGAAACTGCAGAGGATTGTACACTCAGCCAGCTGCATGATGGTTACAATCTTCCCCGCCATCGAGGACATCTTCAAGAGGCGGTGCCTCAAGAAGGCGGCCTCCATCACTAAGGTCACTCACCATCCGGGACATGCCCTCGTCACGTTGCTACCATCGGGGAGGAGGAAAAAGAGCCTGAAAAACCACACCCTATGTTGCAGTGACAGCTTCTTCCCCTCTGCCATCGGATTTCTGAACGGTCCATGAATTCATGAACACTTCCTCATTATTCCTCTTTTGCATCATTTATTTATATTTGCAACTTATAGCAATGGTTATGTCTTTGTGCTTTGAACCTTACTGCTGCCACAAAACAACAAATCTCACGACGTACGTCAGTGGAAATAAACCTGATTCTAATTCAGATTCTGTCGGATTGTGGTGATGAGATAAGAAGGTGTCAATCTAATTAATGGATATGAGGTGAGTGGGGAAAGTAGCCCTATGATGAAACAAGAGCCATGGCCTCATTGAGTGGTGGAGCTGGCGAGAGGGACTGCTTCTGCTTTTTTTTCTTCTGTTCTTCAGTTGTTCTTTATAGAGTTCCTTCCATAGCATTCCGTCTGCCATTGATTGTCCGATTTTCTTACCCTGTCTGAATCTTTTTCAAAATTAGATATTCTATTTGATTTGCGGAAGTAAATGACAATTGCAAAAAAAGGACTTCTCCAGAGTAGCTGGTTGCGTAAAATATGCCAACAACCCAATGAAAGGTGATGAATATTAAATGTACTGAGGCTGCAAGTGAACGTTCCAGCAGACATTGCTAAGCTACGCCAAAGACATGCAAGAAAGAATTTAGTTTGGATACAAGAAAACACAGCCTACGTAAACTCTTGATGTGGGATCACACTGAACTAATTAGGTATAATTTGCTTGAGCTGGAAGACCTAAATAGACGTGGGAAGGTTATCCCTTGGATGGGTAGTGCACAGATCACGACAGACGACTACCCATATGGAAAGGTTGGAGGTAAAATAACATTATCTGGAGCCAAACGAACAGGAGTATTCTCGGGAGGAGGGGAGTGTGAAAGAAGGCTCACACTGGACAATCCGGAGAATATTCCCGTACCACAGATCTCGCAGGGATGCGGTCGCGGGTTAACTACCGTGAGCAAATATATTTTTCCTCCCTTCCAAAGGCTGGTGTGAGCGAAGTCTTTCTCGCCCTCAGAGAAGTCTCATTGGTCTGGGCTATTCCTCCGTGTCCGGCGCCAGAATGTCCACCTGACTCTCAGCTTCTCACTATGAAGCTATTGAAATGTGACGTTTACACAGAAAGCGAGGTTAATTGCAAATGTAATTCTGGGCGATGCTGGCCTGCACTCTGTCACTGTCGGAGAGACAAATTCATACGTGGATACTCATATGGAGAAGGTCCCGCGGATTTAATTCACCGTAAAATCCAATAATAGGGCACTGCTTATCCACCCTCAGTGACAGCATTACAATGACAGCCATGAGGCAGCACCCAGCCGTTGCGGAAGGACCTAGCGCACCGACACCAATCGTCTGCTCTCCCTATAGAACAGCCCCGAGCTCCAAACCCCGCGGCTACAGGAAACCCATTCCTGCCTTTACCCGGAGAAATGACCCACAGCCGCATGGGTAGGTGCATTGTTCGACTCCCCTGCTCCTGTACTGGGAACTGTCAAATTACGGGAAACCCTGGTCCACCGCCGTCAGTGGAACTGGACTTTTTTCCCATACCACCGCTCTCCAGGGGGCTCAGCTGGGCTGGCAAATAGACGGCAGGGGTGAGAGTATCCGTGACTGAGCGGTAAATGTTTCGAGCGGGGTATATCCATCACAATGTCTGCTTGGTGCAGGTAAAGTGGGGATTAATATGAGACCCTCTTTGCCACGAAATAAACAAGGCTCCTGGGGAAAGAAGTAAGCCAGAGCAGGCGAAGGAAAAGCTATAGGTACATTGACTTCTTGACAACTTCTGACCTCGGGGTAAAGCAGAGATATTGAAAGATAGAGATAGATAGATAGATAGATAGATAGATAGATAGATAGATAGATAGATAGATAGATAGATAGATAGATAGATAGATAGATAGATAGATAGATAGATAGATAGATAGATAGATAGATAGATAGATAGATAGATAGATAGATAGATAGATAGATAGATAGATAGATAGATAGATAGATAGATAGATAGATAGATAGATAGATAGAGAGAGAGAGAGAGAGAGAGAGAGAGAGAGAGAGAGAGAGAGAGAGAGAGAGAGAGAGAGATGACCAGCAGATGCTGGAACTCTCATGATCCCATCAATGTCATGATCAATCCAATAATAAATTGCCATTATTCCACCGCCTATTTGGATGCTTAAGAACGTTTAGTATTTTCTATCTCTCTGCTACTCCAGAGATCCTTGGACAGAGGCGGATGGCGATTGCCGTGGAGAGGCGGGAACGGAAGGAAACCCGCTCCTGAAGTTACCAACCGCCTCTTACTATGTCATGGAGTCTCCCAGTATTCTCTGCGCCCTGGGATAAGTTTCCTGGGATAAGTGACTCTGTTGTCAGAACATTAAAACTTGTTACTTTCTCTCACCAGAGATAGAGAGTCATAGAGAACGGATACCGCCCAACTCGCTAATTCCGACCACGGTGCCTAAACAGATCGTCCCAATTCCCTGCATTCCACCCATATACTTCTTTAGTCCCGCTCCTCCGTGTACCGATCCAAGTGCTTCTTAAATGGTCCTATTGTATCTGCCTCAGCCACTTCCCCGAGCAGTTCATTCCATATACTCACCACGCTCTGCATAAAGACCTTGCTCCTCAGGTCCTTTTTAAATCCTTAACCTCGCATCATAAATCTCTGCCCCAGGTTTTGCACTCCCCTGCCTGGAGAAAAGACTGTTACCGTCCTCCTTATCCATGTTTCTCATAATTTTATACACTTCTATCAGGTCGCCCCTCATTCTCCGAACTTCCAAAGAATAAAGACCGAGCGTGGCCAAACTCTCCCTATAACTCAGGCGATCTAGTCCTGGTAACATCCTCGTAAATCCTTCCTGCACTCTTTCCAGTTTAACCGCTGTAATCTACGAGTAACCGTCTTCATTATCAACAACACCACCTAATTTAGAGTTATCCAGAAGCTAACTGATCAAGCCTTGCATTTGCATTCAAATCATTTACATAAATAAAGAATTACAAGTGCGCTTGTGCAAACGCACCAGAGAACGCTACAGCGTACAAGCATGCGGTAGTAACTGTCATTTATTTGCAGAAATTAGGCACACCTTCTGAAAATGTGGAACGGTTACCAGCGTTACACTATTGAGGAGTGTGTGTGTGTGTGTGTGTGTGTGTGTGTGTGTGTGTGTGTGTGATTAAAGAAAGCGTCTGTTCATGAAGGAATGAGTTTCATGGTCCTAAATAAAACCAGCTTGCACAATACACCGGCCTCAGGAACAGAATATTTCCAGCTCAGCTCCAGACAAGAGAATAATCATAAAGATTGCATTGATTCCTTAAATATAGAATGAGTTCAGAGAAAAGGAAGTATAAACGGATTCCACAATATTCGCTGTTGCTCAGAGTGATCAGTGCCTTGTATTACGTCAGCAACATTTACATCGTATGTTTCTCCGCTACGTTGGCGACTGCATTGGTGCTGCTTCCTGCACCCGTGATGTAGTCATCAATTCTATCAACTTCGCGACTAACCTCTACCGCGCTATCAGTTTCACTTGGACCATTTCCGACAGTTCTCTTCCTTTTCTGAATATCTCTGTCTCCACTTCAGGAGACAAATGGTCCACTGACATTTACAACAAACCCACTGACTCCCACAGCGATCTAGACCATATCTCTTCCCACTCTGTCTCTTGTAAGAATGATATCCCTTTGTACGAGTTTCTCTATCTCCGTCACATCTGCTCTCAACATGAAATCTTCCATTCCCGGATATCTGAAATATCTTCCTTTGCCATAAAACTGGTTTCCATTCTCCTGTCGTTAATGGAGCCCTCCCACGCAGTTTCTGTTTCTAGGATATTTGCTCTCGCCTCGCTTAACTACAAAAAGAACAGAGATGAAATCCCCCAGTCCTCACCTTTCACATGACTAGCCTCCGCATCTAGCACATCATCCTTCGACATTTCCACCCGCGCTAACGGGATCCCGCCACAAGCTACATCTTCCCCGCCCCATCCTTCTCCACATTCTGCCGGGACCCCGTTCTCCACCCCACACTGGTCCACCCATCCCTCCCCACCCACCCCTCCCTCACCACTGGCGCTCTCCACTGCAACGGTCGGAGATGCAGCACTTGTTCCTGCATCGCCTTACTCACCATTATCCAGAACCCTTCCACGTGTGGCATAGATTCAGTCCTACCTCCTCAAACGTTGTCTGTTGCATATGGTGATCTCTCTGTGGCCCCTCTCATCGCTGAGACCAAACGAAGACTGGGCGACTGCTTTGTGGATCACCAGTGCTCCTTCCGCCATGACCATCTGGAGTTCCCCGGTTTTCAGCCATTTTAATTTCCCTCCAGACTCATACACTAAGCCGTCTGTCCTCGGCTGTCTCCATTGCCGGGGTGAGGGTAATCTCAAACTAGAGGAACAGCACCTTACATTCTTCCTGGGTGGTTTACAAACCGACGACATGAATATTGAATTCTCCAGTTTCAGGTAACCTGCTTCCTGTCTGCCCCTTTCTCTCTCTCTGATCCCTTATTTGAGTTCACGCTCCGCCTTTCTTGCCTTTCATATTTCAACAGCTGCAGCTAATTGATGCGGCCAGCTGTCACCTCCATCCCAGTCCCCGTGATAGCTTCACCCTTCCTTCCCCACCTGATTCCATCTGCCAATCACCCTTCTTCACCTTGCCATCCCTCCCCTCTTTATATAGCGACCTCCCCTACATACTTTCAGTCCGGATGCAGACACTTGACTCGCAACGTTGACTGTCCAACGGTCCAGCTCCTTCCGCAGATGCTGCCTGACCCGCCGAGCTGTTCCAGCAGTTGCTTTTTTGTTCTGGTGCGGGTCGCTCTGGAGTCCTTGGTAGCGCATTGGCGTTGCTCTGCCCACAGAGGGAGCTCTTCGCCGCGGTTGCAATGCACTAGCACCGCTCGGCCAATGAGTGGCGCTCTGAAGACGGTTGCTGTACATTGTTGTTGTTCCGCCAGTGTGGGGCGCCCTGGGTCGCTGTGATGGCAGGTCACGCATTCTTCTCAAATCAGACACAAGTCAGACACCAAGACAGGAACTGACAACTGTTTATTGCTTTCACCACGGCAATTCTAAATTAAACACTGAAAAACCTTCTAACGTGTGGGCATGACAATCTGTTCATTGTGCATTTCCAATCACAAACAATTAACATACATG
Source organism: Pristis pectinata (assembly GCF_009764475.1). Lineage (NCBI taxonomy): Eukaryota > Metazoa > Chordata > Chondrichthyes > Rhinopristiformes > Pristidae > Pristis > Pristis pectinata. Next base: position 256,326 of record NC_067419.1, read on the forward strand.
CGACAGTGAGTGACAGTTGAATCATCGGTTCGGTTTATCACCGTTATTCAGCATCGGGGGAACGTTAATTATGAAATCACACTTCAAGGGCGTGTCCGAGACCATTGCAGATCCAGGGTCAACTACTGAACTATTTGACAAATTAATATCAATATATCTACAGCCTGCTCAATGAACTGGAGTAGAAGTTGCAGCCGCACAGACCTGAGAGCGAAAGCAGTTTTCTCGCCCAAAATAACCCCACAACCCGAGACACTGAATTTGATGTCCAGATGTCCCTGTCCATGTAATTCCCCAGAAACACACTGGGAGCATACAGGTTCGGACATTCGCAGGAGGAATGTTGTGCGGTCGACTTACGATGCAGCAGGGCTACCTCCGAAACTAAAACGCGCGTTCACTTCTCGCTCGGAGTCGGTAAAGTCGTTGGTATTTAAACGTGATGCGCGCACGTCTAAAGAGGATGGCGAGAAATCGGCCAAAAATATTCCCGTCCCTAGTGCGGTGATGATTATACATTGAGACTTTCAAAGGTTCACACTCAGCCCGGGTCTGGTTCCCTGCAGCGACTTCAGCTGGTTCTTTCCATCCGGACTGAACCGATTCCCCAACAGCCTTAGGGAGATTGAAGAACAAAGAGGAAGGAAACAGCATGACTCAGCAGGGTCACGAACAGGGGACTGGGGTTAATATTTCAACAACAATTTACAGACAGATATCACCAGAAAGCCCCTCGGATCCACTGATTACATTAAACATCAATACAAACACTCACCAGATCCGCTCCAGACTCGTGAGGGTCAGTATGAGGCGGCGGAGAGCAGGGACAGATCGGTCTGTGAGAGAGTTGATCCCAGGTCCAGCTCCATGAGTGATCGGTTTGAACTGAGAGCGGAGACGAGATCCTCTGTGCAAGAATCTGTGAGACGGTTCCACGAGAACCTGGAGATGAGTGAGAGTGAGAGTGAAGACAAAGAGAGACAGAAGGCGGTGTAAATATTCCACTGTTTATCAGAGCACCATTACTGATGATATTAATCATCAGTGTCAGACACCCAGTGATTGTAAACACAATCTCTCACGGTCTGGTACTTACAGCAGTTTCTGTATTTTACAATCGCGTTCCCTCAGAGCCGCAGACACCAGTTTCACTCCTGAATCTTCCAATTTATTATCACTCAGGTTCAGTTCCGTCAGTGAGCGGTTTGTACTAAGAGCAGAGGCGAGATCCTCGCTGCAAGAATAGGTGAGACCGACGTTGTACAGCCTGGAGACCAGAGAGAGTGAGGGGGAAGGACACAAGGAGACAGATGGACGGTGCAAATCCCCAGTGTTTATCAGTAACACAATTACTGATCACATTAATATTCAGTGTGAGGCACCCAGTGACTGTAAACACAACCTCTGACAGTCTGGTACCTACCTCAGCTTCTGTACTTTACAGCCCGGGTCCCTCAGAGCCACAGACAGCAGTTTCAGTCCTGAATCTCCCAGGTTATTGCTCCCCAGTCTAAACGGAGACAGAGTGAGAAAACATTTGATTCAAACGCGGGGGCCGATATAACAGATATAACTCAGGTATTACAGAAGCACTTGGGGAAATTCATAATTCAGACATAATTATTCCCAGTCAGAGCTCAGCTCCCGATTATTCACCGAATGTCAGTAATTTCTTTAATAAAGTGCAGTCGTTACTTCGCCTGTGAACTCTCTTCATTCAGTCTCATTCCCTGAGAACTGAGTAAATGTATTCCCTGTGTGTGCGAGACCGAGCGAGCGAGACTGTGCGGAGTAAGAGGTGAAGTCACCCACTGGTCGGGGGGTAGAAAGGACGGTCACCAACATGTGTGGTTGAGAGTGGGCGATACCGGGGTCTGCAGCAAACTACAGCTGAGAAAAGGGAGAAGAGGATATATTGATGTCGAAAATAATCACATCGGGGGAGGGGGTCGGTAGGTCCCACAGAGGGTGAGGTAGTGCCGGGGGGTGGGGGGTAGAATTCTACGGGGGAAGAGTCCCGCGGGGGGGGGGGGCGGGGGAAGAAAGTCCTGTGGATGGCTGAGAATAGAGGGGAGATCACGGGGGGAAGAGAGTTCCACAGGGGGGTTACAGAGTCCACAGAGGGCAACATTCCCACAGAGGTAGTGGGACAGAGAGTCTAAGGAGGAAGAGTCAGAGAGAGTCACACAGAGTGGGAGAGTGTAGCGTCGAACGGAGAGAGAGAATCCCACAGAGGCGTGGAAGAGTGTCACAGGAATGACAAGAGTCCCAAAGCGGGGAAAGAGTCCCCGGGCAAAATAATCACAGAGTTCCGGGGCAGAGTATCTAAGGGGGGGGGGGGGGGGGGATAAAGGGAATCTCACAGAGGCGGTAGAGTGTCACAATGGGGCGGGCGGTCGTAGCGCAGTGGGGAAGAGTCGCACTGAGGTGGGAGAGAGTCACAGAGTCGGAGAGAGTCACACAGATGGGTCGAGCGTCACACAAAAGCAAAACAAATTGGGAAATTGATAAAATTAGACATATAGACAGATTAACAGTTACCTCAACTCCTGACATTTGTGTAGTCCGGGTCCCAGCCGCTGGAGTCCTTCACATTGAATGTAGCAGCGATCCAGATCGAGGTGTTTAATTGCATCACAGAGCCCAATGACATGAGACAGGACCGCGCAGTCAATCGGAGTCAGTCGCAGTCCATTAAATGAAAGTGCTTCCAGAGACCCCAGTGTGGCCTCAGCCAGTCCACGATTCTGAGACTCAAACAGGTAGTGCAATGTGTTCAGGAGGTTCCTTTTGCGATCTTCACTGTCTGTGTTTCCACTCTGGCGTTTAACCTCCTCCTTCACCCAGTCAAACACTCGGCAGGTTGTTTGATGAGAAAATGGACCAAGGAGCTCTTCCAGGCCCTGAGCTGACCCTGGGGATGAGAGACCAGCAACAAAACGGAGAAATACCTCAAATCGACCATCTGTAGTGCTGTGGGCTTCACTGAGGAGTTTCAGGATATCCCCGGGATCTGGAGTCAGGAATCGTGCGAGTGCGGCTACAAATTCTTGGATGGTGAGGTGTGGGAATGTGTACACCACGCTCCGGGCAGAATCCTCTCTCTCCAAAAGTTCCATCAGGAACCCGGACAGGAACTGGGAAGGCTGTATATTGTACTTGATCAAATCTCCATCTGTAAACACAATCTTCTTCTGGGACACTCCTGTGAAGGCCATCTGACCAACCCTCAGTAACACATCACGGGGGCTTTCAATCTCACGGCCGTGGTTTTTCAGCATGTTGTAAATATAGTAGGAATATAGTTGGGTGATGGTCTTGGGAACTTGCTGCGGTTCCCTATCTCTTTTTGTGAAGAAGGGGCCCAGTGCCAGACCGAGGATCCAGCAGTAGGAGGGGTTGTAGCTCATGGTGTACAGGATCTCGTTCTCTTTCACGTGTTTGAAAACAGCTGCTGCCACCGTCTGATCTTCAAATAACCTATTGAAATATTCCTTCCGTTCCTCACCAACAAATCCCAGGATTTCAGCCCAGACACTGATCTCCGCCTTTTCCAATAAATGTAACGCAGTGGGGCGGGTGGTTACGAGCACTGAACACCCTGGAAGTAGTTTGTGCTGGATTAAATTGTACACAATGTCAGATACTTCACACCACCACCCGGGATCTGGGCACATGTGCTGAGGTTCTGTGTCTCTCCGACTGTCAGAAAAATCGATTGTGTGCTTGAATTCATCCAGACCATCGAATGTAAACAGCAATCCCTCTGGGTTCTTCCAGACCTCTTCCAGGATATTCCCAAAGTAAGGATACTGATCTAGAATCAGTTCTTTCAGGGTTGTTCTGCAGTTAATGGAGTTTAAATCCCGGAATTTGAAACTGAAGACAAACTGGAAGTGTTGGAATATTTTCCCCGTGGCCCAGTCATAAACAATCTTTTGCACCATGGTTGTTTTTCCGATCCCCGGAACTCCGGCCACTGCTGCCGAACTCCCAGATTCGGATTTACTCCGGGAAAAGTTGCTGTGGAACAATTTATCAATCCGAACTTTTTTCATCTCTCCCCGGAGATGTTTCTCTGTCCACTTTTCATGGTCCAGGCCTCTTGCCAGCAGCTCATGCTCCACAAGTCTTCTATGTCGAACAGTAGATATGACCGTGAGCTCAGTGTACCGATCAACCAGATGGAAAAACTGAACCTTCTCCCTCATCAGGATCGTGTTCTGTTTCATTGTTTCGGTTTGTACCCGCAGAGTCTCCCTGTGTTTTTGTTGAACATCTTCCATGCAAGGAAATGAAGAAGCAGTTTTTAATGTTAATACAATTTATTTAGGTCTATTTTACTGGTCTCTTATCTCAGATTGGGACAAGATTGGATGGGGCATTTTGATTGGCACGGACCAACTGAGCCGTATGGTCTGTTTCCCCGCTGCATATGAACTCTATTAGCTCTATAAGAATGAGTAGATTTCCAGTGTACTCGTGATCGGTTTCTTCCCCGTGTTTCTCACCCCATAAAACGGCCCCTCTCTGCCTCCTCACTTCATCTGATTCTGGTACTCCAATGAATGTTTTTTGCCTGGAGATTCAATAATTATTTTGCCTTCCAGTTCGATTCCAACCTCTCTCATTCGGTAAAATAACCCGAACTGCATATCTGCTGTCGGTTTTCCTCGCTGGACAATTTTGTATTAGTGACTTATCTTTTCATGCCAAATCTTACTACATTAATACCTTTGCTATCAATGTCGTAATTTGATTCTAAATCTTCCCACGTCATGGGTTTATGATCTCCACTCTTCTTCCGTTAATATAAACTGAGAAAATTGCAATTCTCCAAGTTTTGAGAGAGAGAGAGAGAGAGAGAGAGAGAGAGAGAGAGAGAGAGAGAGAGAGAGGGAGGGAGGGAGGGAGGGAGGGAGGGAGAGGGAGGGAGGGAGGGAGGGAGGGAGGGAGGGAGGGAGGGAGGGAGGGAGAGAGAGAGAGAGAGAGAGAGAGAGAGAGAGAGAGAGAGAGAGAGAGAGAGAGAGAGAGAGAGAACAAATAATTGGAAAACCGGTAAGAGGCAATAGATCTGCACACAGTTGTTGGCATGCAGAAATGAAGTGGGTTAAATTAAATGTTAATAGAGATATCTATGATGACGGACTAGAGCAATTAATTACGAGGTGAGATTTTAATGAAGCGTCGTTTCATCATTGTTTATTAAGGGACCAGGACCACTGGTCGTTTTCCGAGCACGAGGGGTGGTTTGAACTGGAAACCTCAAGCCTGATCAGCTGTTTATCAGTTCATAATCAAATTCCGATAAATAAATTATAGAACAGCTGAAGAAGTACCGTGAACTTATCTATGAAATAAGATCAGTTATAACAGGAAATCGAAGGAGAGTGTTAGATGATATTGCAGATGATGTGCCACTTCTCCAGTAGATTTTATCAGCAAGAAGAATGTTGTATCGGAGAAGTGGGGCTAGATTTTTCAGTATGGACATTGTAAGCGATGAATGTTAAATTTACATTTCACCCAAAATATATTTGCAGTCGTTACGTTCAGGAAAGACTTGGGTTTGGAGCGTGGTGCTGTAGATATGATGTGAATGCAAGTTAAGTAAGTTTAAGTGCAAAAGAATTTCTTCTCAGACATCGTGGGGAGGTCATTCCACCTTCTGGTTCTATTGCATTTGACCTAAAACTTATTCATTCTTATATGTCCATCAATTTTGCCTTTTACGTATTTTACCACTTACCGACACGAAGAGATAATTTAGACCAGACACCTAACCCATTGGAACTCTTTGAGAGTTTGGAAAACTGGAGCGAAGACCATGACATTACTGGAAGAAAAACCAACCCCACACAAACACCACTGCAGGGCAAGAATGAACCATGGTCCTTGAAGCTGTTGGGATACAGAGCCGCTGTGGCGACCAAATGTCCACTAGGTGGAAATTTACTGCTGCATAAGTGGGTTAAAGCAAAGATGGCGTGGACAAACTGAACTTGGCATGATGGTGCCAAACCTATTTTTTATATTTGTCAAGTCCGCTTCCGATCTCCAAAAGCCAAAGCAACAAAGAGGGGAAACACAAATACTCCACGACAAAAATTATGCGAGATACAAAGTGCAACATTGCATATTGACAAATAAGAGAATGAATACAAGTTGAGTAGGATTATTAGAGTCAAGGGGATAAACACCTAAAATTACATTTGAAAAGGGGAAATTAAGAATAACTGCGTCTTGAAAACGGAGGACAGTCATAGTTTAATAGCAAATAAGGAAATGAAGAGTTTTAACAGCAATTTGCAACCGGAAGAAGACGACTCCTTGGTTAATTTTCAACAATGAGTCTTGCCAGGAATAGTATGTGCAGATTAACAGCAGATTAACAGCAGTGGGGCGGCACGGTAGTGTAGCGGTTAGCGCGGCGCTATTACAGCGCCAGCGATCGGGGTGCGATTCCCGTCGCTGTCTGTAAGGAGTTTGTACGTTCTCCCCGTGTGTCTGCGTGGGTTTCCTCCGGGTGCTCCGGTTTTCTCCCACATTCTAAAGACGTACGGGTAGGTTAATATGGGGGTTTAAAATGGGCGGCGCGGACTCGTTGGGCCGGAAAGGGCCTGTTACCATGCTGAAAATAAAATTTTAAAAAACTTAAAATAAAATTGAAAATGTAAAAAAAATAAAAAATTAGATGTACACTATGGATTGAAATACAATTCAAAGAACATTCTGGATGCAGTAAAACTTCCATCAGATTGTACAATTTGACATGTCAGCACTTTGGAACTGAAATATAAGCGGGGGGAGGTGATGCACACAGCCCGAAGTCTCCAATCAAACACCTATCAGCGCCTCTCAACTTGGTCAAATTAGAACACAAGTTAGGAACCTGGCGCAATTATCTGAAATGGCAACAAAATTCGTAAACATGGCAAACATATGTGGGTGATTTTTACATTGACTCCCAGGCGGCATTCTGCCAAGTTTCTCCTGAGACACAGACAATGAAAAAGAGGTTTGTAGAGTTGAAATTAATTGATTCAGCTCAGGATAACAAACATTGGGAGAAATGGGAACACACAGTGGAGCAGCTAACAGAACGGAGGCTACGCAGCTCCAGCGACCCAAGCCCGAGCCTAACCCACCATGTCGTCTACATGAAGTGTGCACATTCTCTCCTTGTCACCGCGTGGGTTTGCTCCAATTTCCCTCCAAATCCCAAAGACGTGAATGTTGTTCGTTACGTGACACTGTAAGTTGCCCCTAATGTGTAGAGGTTGGAATTCAATGGGGGAATGCTCTGTGCGCCAGAGTAGACTCGATAATCCGAAACCCTTCTAGGTCGGAAGTAAACACATAAGCATATAATAATTGGTGTCTGAATTGTGGTTTCAAATTCTAACCTTCTTAAGATGTTGGTTGGTGGCGGCCTGCTATTAGATACATTGGACACAAGGGATTTGTATCAAGTTATCTTGGAGGAGTAAGGGCGGTAGGAAACTTCAATGAAGACGCACACGGGCAAAACGGCAGTAGATAAGAGTAATGTGTAGAAAAGCCAAATTTGCCCGCTCTGGGAGGAAGAACAGAACTGTAGATATTTTGTGAACATCTGGGAGACTCCGAAAGATTCTAAAGAAATTTGTTTTCTATTCTGCACAAGTTACATCAAGTTATTATGAACTATTGGCCCTGTCTACGCTGCATTGTCCTGTACTGAAATTCGGTGGAAGGATTCATAGGCCTGTCCGTTAATATAGTTTTATTGAGACAAAGCTGCGCGAAGTTAATCTACTTATAGGAGAAGTATAACATTGACGAAGAGGCTGCGCTACTGTGCAACATCTGAACGCATTAACTTAAAATGTGGTTGTGTATTGCTAGTGTACTCTCCCAACTGTTCGAAAGTTCAGCATGAGCAAAGTCCCGAGGTGCCGAATATTCGAATATTCACTTTATATAGAGACAGAAAGATTCAGCAGAGAGGTGGCAAATTAGTTTAATTAGCGTTCGCACATCGATCTCCTTTACCCTGCATCAGTAAACAATCCATATAACCCTGTCTTCTCTTCTCCTTCGCTCGCTTACTCAGTTACCACAAGCAAACATTATGATTCTCGGAACACAAAATTATGTCGTATCTTACCTTTCAGGTGAGCAGGTAATTTGATAAATCTTGGATCACCTTCAAATGTTCGTCCAGGTGGGAACCTGTTGAAGCGTGACGGAAATCAGATCTGTGTGAAATTCTAATAAACGGCGCAAAATTAGATGGAAAATTAAATCGGGACGCGATTTTACCGTACCAGATTCCAGTATTTCTGTTAGTAGTTCGTCTAATTTTAGGTAAGATGTGCTGCATTTTCACAAAAGATTGCCACAGCAACCTTTGAGCACCGGAGTCTTTTTCCATCACCAGGCGGAGGAGAAGTTTCGCAGCTTCTGCCCGTTTTCCCCTTCTCTGTGAGTCAATGATATCCTGGAAAGATAACGATAAGAATTGTGAGCAGTAAAGCGAAAGACTCCCAAACGATAATGACAAAACAACGTATTCACTGACGAGATTGCCCACGGGTTACCAAACAGGGTCTGAGGAAAATACTTACTTCACATTTTTAATTTACACAATGTTTTGTATCTTTGTATTGTGCCCAGGAATCATGGAGGGAATGGCAAACCGAACCTATCAGTTTAAGAAGATTCGGGAAAACAAAACCTGGCGAATTTGAGATGAATGTGAGAAGCAAGGGTTCGGTGAATTGAAAGGGAACGCAGGAAATAGGGCCCGGTGAGATTTTTGTAAAATAAAAGTTACACTGCAGATCCGCAATATACCTTTATTTAATTTTCTTTACAGGTTATACGATTTAGCACGTTTTTGGTCAACCCACTGATTAAAGGGAGCCTGGTGAATTTAAAAGCAGCACGAGTAACGGGGCCCCGATGAGCTTAACAGGAGCGCAGTGACGGGTTCTCGGTGAGTTTAAATGCAGCGCGGTAAACGGGGCCCTGTTAGGTTTAAAGGGAGACATCGAAACAGGGCTCCGATTATGATTAGAGTGAATATAATATGAAACACAGCTGATATAAAAAACACTTGACAATTCCTTTCGCATTCAACAGCACGGGAAAAGTCAAACTCGACGGGAATATACTCATTCAGTTGCCGACACTAAAGAATATCTTGGATGCCGAACCATCACGATTTACGAAGGATATGATACTGGATTACTGGAGTTTTCGTACATTGAAAATCTGTTGGACTTTTGTCTTCCTCTCTCTTTTATTTCCCAGCATGAAACACAAATTATTGTCGACGATGCAAATCCTCTCCAAACTTACAAGCACATCTCACGAGTTCGTGTTTACATTGAGAGCAATGTCGGACCGATTGACCTCAGCCAGATTTAACAATGACAGAAAGTGCATGGGGCCACCAGCATAAAGTTACTCCTCACGCCGCATGAGTCTGTATGTATTGTTGGTCAGTTTTGAGAAAAATAGTAACTCTCAAAATGACGAAGCTATCTGTCTGAGGTCCACTACGATGTTGTAACGAGGCCCAATGAGCGCTTGAGGAACAGCATTTCATCTTCTGCCTGTACTATTTGCAGTCCTTAGGGATCAATATCGAACTTTCTAACCAAAGATAACTCACTCCTTATTCTGTCTACAACCGAATCCAACGCTTCTGCTCATCATTGAAGTGTTTTGACTACGTTCTAATATTTTATATTTGTACAGTCTGCCTGCTGGGCATACACAACATATTGCAACTTCAGCGATTCTTGATCTGATGACAGCTGCGATTTACCTACTATATTTATTCATCTGGTCATCCAATCAGAGTTGTTCTTTTGTTCCTCTCCCAACATATCCTCATCTTAACTCTAGCCTATTTCTGTACTTCCCAGTACTGATAAAGGGTCCGCCCACGAATCATTACTGGTTTATATATTCACGGATGTTGCCTGAACTGCTAATTCTTTCAAGCACGTATTTCTGTTTTGATATCAAAACTGAAGTTATAAGTGCCACTAACTTTGAGATGTAAACTAAGGAGAGTAAAACATTTTATCCTTGGCAGTAACCTTTTAGGATAATGAGGAATTGGAACAGGAATTGGCCACGCACTCGTGTTTCCTGCTTCAACATTAAATAATTGATTATTTGATCCAGGTTTCAAAGCCATTTTTCCGTCTATTCCCTGGAAACTCTGTCACTGGTCTCTCGTTTCCTCGGTCCCACCAGAACGTTAGCATTCGATTTCCGTCCACCCTGAGTTCTATTCGAACTTTTTTTCTCGACGCTCTGAACGAAAACAGGAAGATTGGCCTGAATATATTGCCTCCCTGTACCATGTATTTCAGAATCAACACAGGTTCTGTCTGTCAATTTCTACGTTACTTCTGTTTTCACTCTGTCAGACAGCATAACTCGAATATACGTACGGTTTATTTAGCGTTATGCGATGTTCGGCTCAAATCATCGAAGTAATCGAACCCACCTGGTATTCATGTCCACTCAAACACCTTTCGCAGGTCAAAAGGAAACTTATTTTGTCCGCGGCTTCCACGGTCACCTCCTCAAGTCGTTCGCGGAAATAATCTGTCAGTTGAAACAGTTGTTCATCGTCCGACTTTGTTAAGAGCTCAGTGAATGTGGACCTTGGGTCTGTAAACAAAATTGGGGAGGAATACCGAATACGTTATCAACTTTCTACCCGGGCTGTTACGTTACTCAATCCATTCAAAAAACGGAAAATTCATTTGCAGCATGTGTTGGTCCTTCTCGCCTTCCCTTACCGCCCGTGTAACCGTCAAAATACACGTTTTGACCTGGGGACCTATTGTCCTGACGACTATTGAAGGAGATAATATGCTATGACCAGGTGATCACCTCTGCATTGTTTAGCAGAGACTTTGTCCAGACCTCTTTCCATTACCTGACATTAATTTTGAATTGACAAGTTCTTTGTGAACTGTTCCTTCTGCCTCCTTTAATCCCTTTAAGCAATCTTGGCTGAGCTATCTTCAGGTCCAGTGTCTTTTCCTCGGCTGCTCATTATTCCGTGGTATAATCTTGATCAAAGTCCCGGCATCCTCGTCAGCGGTGCCTTGATTTGCACTTCGATCAATACTCTTTTCAAGAGAGACGAAGTACAATATATCTCCCCAAAGTTACTCTTTCTGTTCCAGCTCCATTTCCCCATTCGCCTGCAAAACTCAAATGAAATTTCTATTTCTGTCCTACTTTTTAAGCTTGAAAATGTGAGTATTGCCTCAACATTGCCTCCGCTGAAAGAGCTGCGAATCTCAAACTGTTCTACATCACACTCATTGTAAAGACGCGCCTTGAAATCTAATATTTGACCAGGATTCAATCACCTTCTGTTATCTTCAAATAATCCCACTAAAACATCTTGTCTGATAAGATTTCGCAGTGTAATGTTTTACTACCGTAAGCAGACTATACATCTTCAAAATTTTCCTGTCCCCGTTCCAGCGATCAGGACGCGTTCCTTACACTGATGTTCACGACAGGTCTCTGTCCTTTAAATCCCACCGTTGTGAACATATTTGGCGGGTCTAGTAAAGATATGTTTACTAGACATATCTTGTCTAGTATGTCAAGCCCTTTACTGTAGACATAGGCACCTTGTATATTGCTGGTTTTCCAGTTACATCTGCATTGTCTTGTAGATAGATACAAAATAATACAAGGAACTGTTCTTTTAACCCATCCAACTACACCTGCTCCACCTTCCTCCCTTCATTCTGACACAACGGAGGCAAACGACCAGTTTTTACATGTTCAGAGAACTCTATTAGATGCTCTAGTCACTCAATCTTTTCTGTCAAAAATGGTGAATCTGTTCCCACACCCCTTCGACACGTCACTGCTGCCGAGCATGCACTGAGGCAATTGTTGATCTGAACAAGTTTACTTTCCTGCCTGTTCCCTGTGACTCTCAGCTCCCCTGTCGTCCAAACATTCCATTCCAGGACATCAGAGATGTCCTCCTTTTTCAGGAACTGGGGTTTCCCTTCCACCTTCATCAATGCTGCCCTTACTCGCATCTCCTCCATTTCCCGCACATCTTCCCTCACCCATCGTCCCTCCCCCACCCCACCCTCGACAATAACAGGGACATGGTTCCCTTTGCCCTCACCTACCACCCACGAGCCTTCGCATCCAACACATCATTCTCCTCAACTTCCGCCACCTCCAACGGGATTCTACCACTAGGCCCATCTTCCCCTCCACCCCTCTCTCCTCTTTCCGAAGGGACCGCTCTCTCCGCGACTCTGCGTCTCGTCCCTCCCCACTGATCACCCTCCCTGCGCTTATGCTGCAACCTCACCAAGTGCTACACATGTCCATACACCTCCTCCCTCACCGCCATTCAGGGCCCCAGGACAATTCTTCCAGGTGAGGCAGCGCTTCATCTGTGAATCCGAAGGTGTCATTTATTGCATCCCGTGCTCCCGGTGCGGCCTTCCTACATCGATGAAACCGACGCAGATTGGGTGACCGCTTCGTCGAGCACCTTCGCTCCGTCCGCCGCAAAAGCAAGGATCTCCCGGTGGCAACCCACTTCAATTCCAGATCCCACTCCATACTTATATGTCTATACATGGCCTCCTCTACTGCCACGTTTGAGACCAGACCTAGGTTGGAGGAACAACTCCTCATATTTCGCCTTGGGAGATTCCAACCTGATGGCCTCACCATCGATTTCTCCACCTTAAGGTAACCCCTCCCTCCTCCCCTTTTAGTCTTCTCTGTCCTTCCTTCCCACTCCTTTGTCTTCCCTTATTCCTGTGGCCCATCCCCTTCTCTTTCTCATTTCTCTGCCCTAGTGACCTGCCCATTTATTCCCCATCTCCTTCCCTTAATATTCCATGGCCCACTGCCCTCTCCTACCGGATTCCTCCTTGTTCAGCCCGTTGCGTCTTCTACCTATCACCTCTCAGCTTCATACACCTCCCCCATCCCTCACCTACCTACCTTATCCCTCTCACCTTGACTTGCTTATCACCTGAACTCACCTATCGCCTGCTGCGTGTGCTCCTCCCCCTCCTCCGTCTTTCTTATTCTGGCGTCTGCCCTCTAAATTTCCGGTCCTGAGGAAGGGTCTCGGCCAGAAACGTCGACTGGTTATTTCTCTCCATGGGTGGTTCCTGAACTGCTGAGTTCATCCCAGCACTTCTTGTGTATTGCTCCATGTTCCGGCATCTGCATAATCTCTTGTGTCAAACATATTACTTGTCGATATCAAATATATTGAATGACTTTTCCTCTATCACGGCTTTCCAAAGGTTTACAATCCTCCGAAGGAAGAAGTTCCTCTTCATTTCTATCCTAAATGAGAGATATATTTTTATCTGTGTCAGTTATGTTGCAGATTCTTCCACCAGGAAGGAAACGTATCTGTCTCCAGCTTGTCAAGCCTCCAGAAACTTATTGTCTCAGTTACAACACCTAATTCTTCTGAACAACGAGGATAGCCTCAACATGCTCTGCATTTCTGCAGAAACTGTGTGCCTGCGATGCTGCTGCAAGAAAGAATTTAATTGCACCTGTATCTGTGCACATGATATTAAACCCGAGTTGATTTGTCTTTAACGATTGACCTTTATACGAGGAATTGGTCCCAAGAACCTTCTCTTTTGCACAGCGTGCAATTCAAATAAAATGTTCAGCCTCCCATTGCCTTGATTCCTATGCTCCCCAGAAATATCCACACAGTGAGCAACGTTCAGTTGGTTACTATCATGTCTATTAGTCCCAGTTTGGCACCTCAGCAATATGCAGTGGAAAGTTCCTTCTTGAACCGTTCAGGACTATTCCAGCTTTTTTCAAAAACTTGTCCATCTTATATTTGTGTTTCTGATTCCAGAGAAACTATTTACGCTGCAGATTTCTATGACTGCGATCTTCCAACACGGCGGTGGAGGGTGAAAGTTACTGCTTCTGTTCCCTGGCTGTCAACATATCAGAAGATCTATCCTGGGCGCAGCACATAGATGCAACCATGAACAAGGCGCTCCGTCGACTCTGCATACTTAGAAGTTTAAGCAGATTCGGCATGTCTCCAAAGACACTGACAAACCGCTGCTGATGCACAGTGGAAAGCATCCTGACTGGTTGCATCGCGGCCTTGTATGGATACTCCAATCTACAGCACCGCAAGAGACAACAGTGAGTAGTGGTCTAATCCAGTTTCATCATTGGTGCAGTTCTCCCACGATCGAGGACATCAACAAGAGGCGATATCTCAGGAAGGCGACATCCATCATCAGGGACCCCCACCATCCGGCCAATGTCCTCTTCTCGATGCTGCCATCAGGCAGGAGGTACAGACGCCTGAAGACACACACCTCAAGGTTCAACAACAGCTTCTTTCCCACTGGCATCAGTTCTTGAACTGAACGTTAAACCCCTAACGCTATATCGCACTATATTTCTTTTCTCTCTCTCTCTCTCTCTCTCTCTCTCTACTTACGTGTCGTTACGTTTATTTTAGTGTGTTGTATATAATTGATGTTAATTTAAGTTTATATTAACTTATATTTGTCATGTTTTGCAATGTACTGTGCAGCTGTTCCAAAACGCTCGTTCTCATGGCATCCATACCCTGTGCACGTATGTCTGTGACAATGAACTTGAACTTGAGGGTTGTTTCTGTTTCTCCGCGATCTCCTCAGTCCACTGTGGGTGGTCTCCTGCTCCGTGGTCCATGCTTTTGCTCGTGACGAGCACCCTCGGGCTGATCGACAATTTACCTCACCGTCTCCAATACCAGGGAACTGCAGGGAATCTCACCTGTTCACTAAAACGATGCTCCCCTGGGCCGTCCGTTCCCTTCACTCTATCTAATGTTTCACTGTCCACTGCCTATTCTGTGAGATGCAGATTGTTTGAAGATATTTGAAGCCCACATCATGGCTCTCATAACTTTATGTAGAAGTGTACAAAGTACCTGTCTCCATTTGTGCTTCAGTAATTGCTGGTTCTTCCCTCAGTTTGGAACTTCAACTACCATTTGAAACGGATCGAGATTCTGATGCTCTGTGAAAAAAAGTATGAATGTGAAACATTACGCAATAAGGAAGAAACAGGTATGATATAAAATCCCTCTTCGATTACCAATGCCACTTTCATTTAGACATGGAGCCGAGAAGATCAGGAATGTAACAGTTTGCATCCAGCCAGTCCGTGACAGAAACAGAAGTCTCTTTCATCTCCACAGCTAATTTCAGATCACATTCAGTTGACCGCTACGGATTGACAATTGATTTATCACCTTAGTTTACCCTGAGTTATCACTCATTTTGTCATTTAACTTTTCCGGACACTCCATACTAAAGCAAGCCTCACGAGTAGACGGGTATACACAGGTTATTTTCCATTGAGAGGAGGAGGCTGAGAGTTAAACTTACGAGAACGGGAGATTGAGTGGGTAGAATAAATCATTTCCCTGTTGCAGAAATATCTAAAGAGCATTTACTGTTTAAATTAAGGGTTGGAAGTTCAGAATTGAAATTGGAATATGTTTATTATTGTCACACGTACCGTGGTACAGTGGAAATACTTGTATTGCATACGATTCGTACAGATCAATCCATTACACAGTGCATTAAGGTAGCAGAGTGCAGAATAAAGTCTGACAGCTACAGAGAAAGTGACGTGCAGGCAGCCAATAAGGTGCAAGGCTATAACGAGGTAGATTGTGAGGTCAAGATTCCCTCTTATCGTACAAGCAGACCGTTTAATTTTCTTATTACAGTGGGATAGAAGATGTCCTTGAGCCTGATGGTCCGTTCCTTGAGCCTGATGGTCCTGCTTTCAAGGTTTTGAATCTTCTGCCCAATGGGAGGGGGCAGAAGAGAGAATGTACGGGGTGGGTGGGGTATTTGATTATGCTGGTTGCTTGACCAAGGCAGCGAGAAATATAGAGTCTATGGACGTTTTCGTGATGTAATGAACTGTGTCCGCAACTCTCTGCAGTTTTTTGCGGTCATGGGCAGAGCAGTTGCCAAACCAAGCGTGATGCATCCAGAGAGGTGCATTGATAAAAGTTGGTGAGGGTTAACGGGGACATGTAAAGTTTCGTCAGCGTCCTGAAAAATTAGAGGCGCTAGTGAGTCTCCCTGGCTGCGGCGTCTATGTGATTGGACCAGAACAGGATATTGGTGATGTAACACCCGGGAACTTGAAACTCTCAACCCTCTCGACATATTCATCCACAGAGTGGCAGGAATGTGTAAAGCAAGCCTGACTGTACTCGATGCAGTTATTTTCACATTTACAGATTATGTCGAAGAGCACAAAAATCGTCGAGGCATAAAGACTGCCGATAAAGTGCTGGCAAATGGGATACGTACTTGCTTGGTTGCATGATCCAGGTTCTGTTCTCTATTATCCTTTTGCCGTTCTCGATCGACTCCTTCTCTGCATTTTAAAACCTTTGACATTTCCTTGCTCTGATGATGGGTTATTGACCCGTAAAGTTAAGGTCTGTTTTACTCGATCCACAGACATTTCCCGACCTGTTAAACGTTTCTGTTTTAATTCCCATTTCCGCTTTTTCTAGGATTTTTTTTTTTTTGCCATTTTCCGTTTCTGTAGAGAATGGTAAATTCCCTAAAGCGCAGAACGTGTTATTTAATTTGATGTAAAGCTTATAAGAATAGTTAACGAATAATTTGTCTTGCTTTCCAGGTTTATTCTGCGTCCAGTAAAAACGAAGGAATATAATAAAGACGATAGGCACAGTTTGCTCACGAAAACTTAGTGGATCACCAACAGTGTGAACGAGTGAGTGCATCTCTGGTTACTGTAACCCCTGCTTCTATTGTTACGGATTAGGTTGCTATTTGGTGAATGTCCCATTATGACATAGTACAGTAGTGTGTGTGTGTGTGTGTGTGTGTGTGTGTGTGTGGCGTCATTACTACAACAGCAAGATAACAACGTGCTGACGTTTATTGTTCAGTCAGAAAAGAGTGAGAGTGAGAGAGACACTGCCTGCTGGTCTCTGTATCCATGGATGAAAAACAATAACTGTGTCTGTCACTACAATCCAGGTATAGATTTGTGGGGTAATCAAGTGAGTCCACTTTGTCGTTAACCTGTAGAGGGAAACAGGTATTTCTGTGGACGGCCACGTCTCGAATGCCTTTCGGGGTAGCAGCTACTTCGGAAGAAAGCAGTGGAGATCATCAGTGACTGAGGTGTCGTATGGGTTCCATCGTGGAACATTTGGATTTCGTAATTTCTCTCTATTCTCGCTCTACATTTTCTCTTCAGTGAATGGTGGTTTTGCAAAAGCCTTTGCCCACGTTTCATCTTATGACTTGCTGAACTTAACTTTGAGAACTATTCCTGGACTTGGAGTTTGGGAATTTGCCACACACACAGTTTGAGTTTAGTTTTTGGGGTTAATAGAAACATAGAAAACCCGCAGCACAATTCAGGTCCTTCGGCCTACAAAGCTGTGCCGAACATGCCCCTACCCTAGAAATTACTAGGCTTACCCATAGCCCTCTACTTTTTCTCAGCTCCATGTACCTATCCAACAGTCTCTTAAAAGACCCTATCGTATCCGCCTCCACCACTGTTTTCGGCAGCCCGTTCCACGCACTCACCCACTCTTTGAGTAAAAACTTACCCTGACATCTCCTTTATACCTACTCCCCAACACCTTAAATTTGTGTCCTCTTGTGGCCACCATTTCAGTCCTGGAGATAAGCCTCTGACTATCCACCCGATAAATGCCTCTCATCATCCCATATACTTCTATCAGGTATCTCACATTTTTACTTTTCTTATTATCATAAGTGGTTATTAATAAGATAATTTCTAACACTTATACATGATTCGGTGTGTTTCTTTTGTTGGTGGTACGTGACATTATGCCGGTGCCTGCATGATCTTCTTCTCCCCCTTCCTGCACCCGTATTTCATGCGCTTTTTCACTATGATATTACGTCCTGTCGACCAATTTCCTGAACATCCCCGGGTTCCTAACAAAAACATATCTCATTCTCCATTTGTTCCTTGCGCTATGGCTCCTTTCTCAGGTTCAGCCACTCCTTCTTATCCTTGTGTAGTTTCTCACGGATTAAATCAATGCTTGAGTAAGAACCAAGCACTAATTGTCTCGAATTCTCTCCCTAATGCCAGGAAGTGATCAATTGAATGCTTCAAACCTTCCTTCCTCGGTCTACATCTTATTGAGAATTCTGATCCTACTTGCTACAAACCCTAGACACGTTGGATTGCTTTTGTTACATTTAACGTATTGTTTCTATCTGCTGCCAACATAACACCGTAACATAATTACGGCATTTTCCTCCGTAATTTTAACCATAAATATCTTCCAACATATTTCTGGCGGTTGGATTTTTTGTTTACTGAACTAACACTGTGTTTCGTTTCGTGGCTTTACAGCGTTTTACTACTTTCTTTGCGGTACTTATATTGACGTTAACGATCTTTACATATTGTTTCATTACATCGGCAATACTAACTCAACGAGACAGATCAGGAAATATCTTAAATAGTTAAATTATTTTGCTATTCGTTGTGGCAAACAATCTTGACACTGAGACAGAAACAACGCGGAGGAGCATAAGTGTGGCATTGTTTTACATGGCCCGAAGAGGGTGGTAGGTGTACATTCACACATTTTGTGGACGGTAGAACAAGACAGACCAGCACATAATGCAATACATGCGATATCGATTTGGCACACAACCGCAACTTGCTAAAACTTTGCAATTTATTGGTATGGGGGAAAATGCCAATTTTATCAATGGCGGCCGAACTCGTGAAAGAAAATCAAGAACAGCAGTGAGAAGGAAAACTTTAAACTTCAGGGAGACGTAGATGGTCTGGTCAGGTGAGCAGAGAAGGGCAAATGTAATTGAACCCCAAACAATCTACGTGGTCCATTTGAAGAAATACAACATTTGGTAGTTGCAAAAACGTATTGAGGGTGACAGAACAGGGACTTCGTAGGGTGTGACCATAAAATTTAACACTTAACTGAGGTGAGTAAAGAGGCCCAACGGAGTTTCTCTTTATGAACTAAGGCAAAATAGATAAGAGCAGGAAGATTGTACTGGAATTATATATCACACCGGGTACTGCCCTTTTCACCCCATTACAGCATTACTTCTTCGGGAAGGGTAAGAGGAAAGTCATGAAGCACGACGGAAAACCTGTATGCATGACATAAGATTGGATAAAGTTGGGATATTTGTTTGGAACAGTGCAGGCTGAAGGCAGGCTTGAGGCTTTAAAATACGAGAAGCCAGAAACATAGCAGGATGTAAAAATGACATTGCTCGATGGCCAAAGTGCATAAAGCAGAAATTTAGTGTAAATTGGCAGAAAAGTTAGAGAGGTGATGGGGATTTTTTTTCACTCCCGGTCGCGAGGAGGTTGTAACATGAAAAAGTGGTACCGGCAGAAATAGTCATTGCATTTACATAGCACTTAGATGAATCCATCAAGACCAGAGATTTCAAGAGCAGTGGACAAAGTCATAAAAACGGGAATACTAGATGCTTCTTTCGAATGGCCTGCGGCGTGAGTTTCTGTAATTCTATGATTGTTGCATTTTCCTCAAAGATGCCTCGGAATCATTAATGTAGTTGTAGACTTGTCTCTGCTGAAATATATTGTTCCAACTCTGTCCATAATTATGTAATAATCGAGAAACGTTTCAAACTATGTTTTCCGCCAGCAGACAGAATGTTAGCATGTGAGACTGCATCTGAACACATTGTTCGCTCAATAAAACGCAGCATTTGAAAAGTTCGTTCAAACTCTTAACTCATACATACATTTTGATACAATAGATTGATAATATTATTGAACTATTCCACACCAAAGAAAAACAGCGCAGCGAGAGCTCCCCAAAATATTCTGAAGTTAGTCAGTATATTCAGTTACCTCACCTGGTGCGAAGGTTCCCGAGGTTATTTTCACAATGTCTGAGCGTGTCCGAGTTGCGGAGTTTGAAGGTAAAAGTGCGCACCACGGGTAACGATCAGTTCCACCTCACTGCAATAAATTCCACCTTCGGTACACTTCTGCTCTACGCCCTGATGCACGACTGATCCTTAAAGGCATTCGAATTAAATGTCTGTGTTTCTCTACTAAGAAAACAAGGATTTTTTGTTTGGCATTGTGCATCATAGTGGGTTGACCAATGCATTGTGCATTCAAAAGAGAGTGTGTGTGAGAGAGAGAATTCGAGAGAGAATTCTCTGCCTGCTAACGAGATTATATCAGCATCATGACTCCAAAGGGCATCCGTGAACTGCTGTCGAATGCAGTTTTCCATCCTCCGTTTGGTGTTTCCTCCTATCATAAAACTTATGATTACCAGTCCATAAAACCAAGATGCAACGAGGGCAAAGATTGCTGATTGCTGCAAGTTTATTAGACCCAACCGAACAAAGGGCACTGCGCGTTGTGTTAACATATAAGGATTGTTCAAGTTTCATTTTTGAATTAATGAAGAAACTGAACAGTCTACTATTTGCACATGACTATAAATCCAGCATTTCAGATTGAGAGTGCCGCCAAAAATCCAAAGGGCATGGACGCTTGGTCAGAACATTTATAGAAGAAAAGGCGTACGTTAAATCAACTGTAAAATCTGAATTTTTGGAACACAATTATGCGATCACATGTTTACTACCAAAATGAAGCGAAATTGTTTATCTGTCAGTGAGCTTCTGGAAATATCTTCTTCAAAGACGGTGGAAATACTATTTGAACGTTTTTTTTTTTGCCATCGAGGACTGTAATTCCTGATCGGCAAGGGGAGAGAGTTCCCGGGGTTGGCGGACATATTGAATTGAGATCAATTCACTCATTTGCTTAGTAAATGCAAAATCTGACTCGATGGAGCGAATGGCCTTCTGCTGCTCCTATTGAATGTTCTTACATCAATACCTTCCTTTGAATGTAGTCCCGAACTTTGTATGCTTGGGGTGAAATTGATGCACGATGCAGCCCAGAAAAATCAGCAGAGGGGCAGTGAATACTCTGTGCTGCGAAGCCTGTCATATAGCTCCATTTCATAATCCAATTGACACATTACATGCCTTCAGATTTCCCTGATGCAAGCAAGATCAGTATTAATCACAAGCAAAGCATATTCAAATACAATTTCCAGTTGCAGACATAGTGTTGGCGTGCCACATTACATCTGAATGATTTGCTCTTTCAATAAAACTGAGCAATAGGTAATCTCTTAAAGGAGGTTTTCTTGCTGGAACATTTTAGTATAATTGTTTCCTAATATTACTGAACTACTTCACCAAAGAAAACAAACGCGAAGTGAGAGTTTGCTTGCGAAAATACGCTGAAATTAGTCAACATATTCCGTGCTCTTACCTTGTGGTAAAACTCCCGATTGTGGCTTCGGGGAGCCGATGACAGCATTATGGCTTTTTAAAGGTAAATGATGGCATTGTGTGTAAGGATGAGCTCCACATTACTGCACTAAACCCGACCTTCAGTCTCATCTTTACACTCGTCTCCACCCTGCTGGGGGGTGGGGGGAGAGAGACAGACAGACAGACAGATAGACATACAGACAGACAGACAGACAGACAGACAGAGATGGACAGCGAGAGACAACGAGACAGAGAGACAGAGAGATGGAGAGATAAAGAGATAGCGCACGCTAGAAAGAGAAAGAGAGAGGGGAGGGACAGAGAGAAAGAGAGACGACAGACCGACAGAGAGAGAGGGGAGAGATGGAGAGAGAGAGACAGCGAGACAGAGACAGAGAGACAGAACGAGAGAGATAGAGAGAGACATGGAGAAAGAGATACCGCACGGGAGGGAGGGAGAGAGAGAGAGAAAGAGAGGGGGGGGGAGAGAGAGAGAGAGAGGAGAGAGAGAGAGAGAGAGAGAGAGAGGGAGAGAGAGAGAGAGAGGAGAGAGAGAGAGAGAGAGAGAGAGAGAGAGAGGAGAGAGAGAGAGAGAGAGAGAGAGAGAGAGAGAGAGAGAGAAAGAGAGAGAGAAAGAAAGAAAGAAAGAAAGAAAGAAAGAAAGAAAGAAAGAAAGAAAGAAAGAAAGAAAGAAAGAAAGAAAGAAAGAAAGAAAGAAAGAAAGAAAAGAAAGAAAGAAAGAAAGAAAGAAAGAAGAAAGAAACCGGGGCGTGTGAGAAGGGAGAGAGACAGAGAGATGGAAAGATACTTCTGAATAAGGGATTCGAGCGATCTGGTAATGTTACTATAAATTGACAGTCTCGAAACGGCCAAATCACTTGTTGTGTTTCCACATTTTTTAATCTTTCGTTTTATGAATTGTTTCAAAGCATTGCAGTTATTTCGAGAAATTGTTTCAAAGTCTGGCAACAACGATTACATTTCCCTTTAACCTCATTACCTGCGCGTCTGATGCCTCCAAAGGGCACCCGTGAACTGCTGTTCAATGTAATTTTCCATCTCGGTTTGATTGTATCGCTTACTGTACAATCTATGTTATTATCGGCTGTAAAACAAAAAAAAAGGCGCAAAGATTAGTGCAGGTTTATTGGACTCAAAGCAGAGGGAAACCCGAGCAAAGAGCCTTGCATTTTGGTACTAAATGTTATGGATGTTTCAACTTTCATCTTCGAAGTAAGGGAGAAAATGAACATGGCAGTAAGTGCAGCATTTCAGATTTTTTAAAAAGCCTTAAACATCTAGAAGTGGTTGACGATTAATCAGAGCATTCTAGTAGAAAGATATCCGAACCTTAACAACCGTGGAAATGTTATTAATTTACATATCACATCAATACTTTCCGTTGAATGCAATACGGCTCATTATGTTATTGGGACGAAATTGGCACACGATACAATCCGGAAATCGTGCCTTCATATTGCCGTCTGGTATCGACATATATGTATGGCAAATGACACGGGAAAACGAAAGAATGACACCTTCTTTTGTGGAAAAATGCGATAGGTGTGTTAACCTTATTGAGTACACTTCCAACAGTCAGTGCCAGAAACGAATCATACAAAGAATTTTAATGTTAATAGTTGCTCAGGACTGTGAAACAAGCAGGAAAAGCGGCAAATTAGTGAAAATTGGTAAATTGGATTTATTATTGCGACATGTACCGAGGTACAGCGAAAATACTGTGCTTTGCATGCCATCCATACAAATTATGTCACTACAATCAGTACATTGGGGTAGTACCAAAGGAAAAAACAATAACGGAAATGCAGAATACAGTTACAGAGAAAGTGCAGTGCAGGCAGACAATAAGGTGCAAGGCCTTGACGAGGGACATTGTGTGGTCATGAGTTCATTTTATCGCACAAGGGGATCATTCAGTTGTCTTATAACTGCGGGATAGAAGCTGTCCTTGAGCCTGGCGGTACGTGCTTTCAGGCTTTTGTATCTTCTGCCCCAAATGGGAGTGGGAGATGAAGAGAGAATGTCCATGGTTGGGTACGGTCTCTGATTGTGTTGGCTGATTTACCGAGGCAGCAAGAATTGTAGACAGAGGCCGTAGAGGGAGGCTGGTTTCGTGATGTGCTGATCTGTGTGCACACCCCTCTGCAGTTTCTTCCTGTCACGGACAGAGCAGTTGCCTTATCAAACTGTGATACAGCCGGATGGTATGATTTTTATGGTGCATTTATCAAAATTAAAAGAGGGTCAACAGGGGCATGCTATATTTCTCTAGCCTCCTGAGGAAGTAGAGGCGATGGTGCGCATTCTAGGCCATGGCTTGCACGTGTTTGGACAAGAACATGTTCACTCTTAGGAACATGACGCTCTCGACCCTCTGGACCTCAGCAACGTTGACGTAACCAGGAGCATGTACACTATCCCCTTCCTGATTTTAATAACCAACTCTTTAGGTTTGCTGGCATTGGGGGAAAGGCTGTTGTCATGGCACCTTGTGACTAGGCTCTCTATCTCCTTCCGTCTCATCGTTATTTGAAGTACGGCCCACTACGGTGGTGTCATTGCAAACTTGTAGATGGAGTTAGAGAAGAATCTGGCCACGCAGTCTTGATGTGTAGGGAGTAAAGTAGGGAGCTGAGGACTCAGCTTTGTGGGGCACCGGTATTGAGAATAATCGTGGCGTAGGTATTGTTGCTAGTCCATACTGATTAGAAACATAGAATCATAGAAATCCTACAGCACAGTTCAGGCCCTTCGGCCTATAAAGCTGTGCCAAACATGTCCCAACCTGAGAAATTTTAGGCTTACCCACAGTCCTCTATTTTTTCTAAGCGCTATATACCTATCCGGAAGTCTCGTAAAAGACTCTATGGTATTCACCTCTGCCACCGTTCCCGGCAGCCCATTCTACTCACTCACCACTCTCTGAGCAAAACTCTTGCCCCTGACATCTCCTCTATACCTACTCCCCAGCACCTTAAACCTGTGTCCTCTTATGGCAACCATTTCAGCCCTGGGAAAAAAGCCTCTGACAATCCACACAATCAATTCCTCTCATCATCTTATACACCTCTATCTTATAGACCCCCCCACCCCCGCAACCTCCGTCGCTCCAAGGAGAAAAGGCTGAGTTCACTCAACCTGTTTTCATAAGGCATGTTTTCCAATCCAGGCAGCATCCCTGTATATCTCCTCGGCACCCTTTCTATGACTTCTACATCTTTCCTGTAGTGAGGCGACCAGAACTGAGCACAGTACTCCAAGTGGGGTCTGACCAGGGACCTATATAGCTGCAACATTACCTCTCGGCTCCTAAATTCAATTCCACAATTGATGAAGGACAATACACCAAATGCCCCCTTAACCACAGAGTCAACCTGTGCTGCTGCTTTCAGCGTCCTATTGACTCGGACCCCAAGATTCCTCTGATCCTCTACACTGACAAGAGTCTTCCCACTAATACTATATTCTGCCATCATATTTGACCTACCAAATTGAACAACATCACGCTTATCTGGGTTGAACTCCATTTGCCACTTCTCAGCCCAATTTTGCACCCTATCTATGTCCCGCTGTAACCTCTGACTGCCCTTCACACTATCCACAACACCCCCAACCTTTGTGTCATTTACTAACCCATCCCTCCACTTCCTCATCCAGGTAGTTTATAAAAAGCACAAAGAGTAGGGGTCCCAGACAAGATCCTTGAGGTACACCACTTGTCACCGACCTCCATGCAGAATATGGCCCTTCAACAGCCGCTCTTTGCCTTCTGTGGGCCAGCCAATTCTGGATCCACAAAACAATGTCCCCTTGGATCCCATGCCTCCTTACTTTCTCAATAAGCCTCGCATGGGGTACCTTATGAAATGCCTTGCTGAAATCCATATACACTACATCTACTGCTCTCCCTTCATCGATGTGTTTAGTGACATCCTCAAAAAAAATCAATCAGGCTCGTAAGGCAGGACCTGCCCTTGACAAAGCCATGCCGACTATTCCAAATCATATTATACCTCTCCAAATGTTAATAAATCCTGCCTCTCAGGATCTTCTCCAGCGACTTACCAACCACTGAAGCAAGACTCACTGCTCTATAATTCCCTGGGCTATCTCTACTCCATTTTCTTGAACAAGGGAACAACATCCGCAACACTCCGATCCTCCAGAACCTCTCCCGTCTCCATTGATGATGCAAAGATCATCGCCAGAGGTTCCACAATCTCCTCCATCTCTTCCCACAGTACCCCCGGGTACATCGCATCCGGTCCCGGCGATTATCCAACGATGCGTTCCAAAAGCTCCAGCACCTCCTCTTTCTTAATAGCTATATGCTCAAGCTTTTCAACCCGCTGTAAGTCCTCACCACAATCACCAAGATCTTTTTTGCATAGTGAATACTGAGGTGAAGTATTCATTAAGTACCTCTGCTATTTCCTCCGGATCCATGCACACTTTCCCACTGTTACACTTGATAGGTTCTGTTCTTTCACATCTTATCCTTTTGCTCTTCACATACATAGAATTTTTGGGGCTTTCCTTAATCTTGCCCGCTAAGGCCCTCTCGTGTCCCCTTCTGGCTCTTCTAATTTCCTTCTTAAGCTCCTTCCTGTTAGCCCTATACTATTCCAGATCTCTAACATTACCCTGCTCTCTGAACTTTTTATAAGCTTTTATTTTCCTTTTGACGAGATTTATTGCAGCCTTTCTACACCAGGGTTACCTTATCCTGCCATAACCTCCATGACTCATTGGAACATCCCTATGCAAAACGACACAAATATTTCCGAATATTTGCCAAATTTCTTCTGTACTTTTCCCTGAGAACATATGTTCCCAATATAAGCTTCCAATTTCCTGCCTGAGAACCTCATAATTCCCTTTACTTTAACTAAACGCCTTTCTAGTCTGTCTGTTCCTATCTCTCTTAAAGGAGATAGAATTATGATCACTGTCTCCAAAATGCTCTCCCACTGAACCTGACCAGGTTCATTTCCCAATATTAAATCAAGCACTCCCTCTCCTCTTGTAGGCTTATCTACATATTGTGTCAAGAAACCTTCCTGAGCACACTTAACAAACTCTACCCCATCTAAACCCCTTGCTGTATGGAGATCAGTCGGGACCGGATAACGGCAGCCCATAGCCTCAGATGAACTATGATGGACTGCACACAACCTTGTGTCTTTGTTGTCGCCTTTGCATGATTTAACGGGTTTTATTATAGTTTTAAACTTTGATTTCAATCCCAATTTCTAGCTGTCACATTGGGTTGAAAATTCATGAATGAGATTCATGGATGCTAATTGTATTCGATAAAAATGCTGCCCCTATAATCTGTCGATAACTGGATCAAGACCGGATCTGGAGATTTTTGTCGTCTAAAAGATTCAAAAGGAAGTTTGAACATTTCAGACATAGTTCTTTATTCTTTTCTCACCGCAGAAAACGTCCGGTCTGTTATTTCCAGCATTAAAGCACATGGAACCAGCTGGGTGAGACAAATAATAATGCCATTACATAGCGGAATGTGCGTTACCCTGATCAGTCCTGAAGCTGGCCGTCGAATTTCAAATATGAATAAATTTTCGTATTTGACATTTTAATATGAAAGTATTAAGTAATTAAAGTAAGGTAACTTTGTTTTCAGTGAATATACTCATTTTGAATATTTTAATGTTTAATGTTATTTTAATAGTCTTTCTCGAGTGAAGGTGAGATTTACTGAAATGGTGCCAAGGAGGATGGCGTTAAGTTATGTGGACAGACGGGATACGTTGTTATTCTTCGCTCTGGAAGATTGAAGGCTGCGTAATGATGTATTGGCCGTATTTAAATCCTTGAGGGTTACGGAGACAATATATAAAGGAAAACTGCACCCATTATCGAGAGGGCTGCAAACTAGAGGAATAGAATGAAGGGGTTTCACAAAACCCGAAAGTTAATGAGGGAAAATATGTTTTGCACAAATAATCAGGAAGGGTCTGGAACTGGCTGCAGGGAGAGTAGTGGAGGCAGTTCAACAACAGCGTTCAATGGTAGTTCAACAGGAAGCTTGAAGAAAACATAAACGTACAAGTTTGCAAGGAAAGGCAAAATGTGTGAGCCAAGATCGATTGCTGTGGCATTCTCTTGGTACAGACCCAATAGATAAACAGTCGCCGGTGCCGTAACCATTTTGTTAAAATGCGAACAGCTCGTCACAGTCCATGATCATCAAGGACACTTGCACGGAATAAAAGGTTACCCCATGCACAACAACTGTCACAAGGCGCTCGGGACAGTCAATGGACATTGCTTCGGGTTGCGTTGTGTGACACGGCTGCCCCTCGCGACCCTGACGGCTTAGGTCATGAGTCGTCTCATAGATGTCAGCAGGGATAAAGCTGCTGCGCAATCTGTGCAGCTTTGGTCTGAATGCAGGGCGGGCGGGTGGGGAGGGGGGGGGGGGGGTGCCAAAGTGAGTTGAGAATGCTGGGTGCGCAGGTTGTGCTCACACTGACAGATTTTTCTCTTTCTTCTTTCATTTAACAATTTTATTCAAACAGAATCCAGATTGAGAAAAGTAATGCAGGGTATAAGGGAGTTAGCCCGGAGCAGAATGGTTCGACGTTTGTATTTGTTTAACTAAAGAGTTTTCAGCACGGTTTTCAGCTGCTCCCTGAACTTAGATTGGGTCGCTACGTAAATGCACGTGTTATTGCAGGAACACAGATACATGAGCATGTATCCAGTTTCAGCGGCGATAACTTCGCGAGAGTTGTAATCTGCTCGCCGGTACACGGTCATACTGTCGAATACAGCAACACCCATCCACAGTATTACATAGCTGCCCGATACAGTGAAGAGTAGAGTTATGGATTTTATCCTGTTTTTAATCTCTGGATCGCTCTGATTCGCAGCATCCTTACACCGCAGAGCCCTCCGGGACTTATTGGCCACTATGATACCTTTTATTGTCAGACAGTTAATCAGCAATATTACGGCAACGCTAAACCATGGGACTAAAATGGGTTTTAAACTTCAGACCACTTATAGCTACAAATCGGTCAAACGTGAAGAAAACTGTATAATACACCGACAGTCCGACACTGACACTGCTAACGTACAGAATGACTATACGAACAGAAGTGTAGGACAAAAATGGAATGCGAAAACTTTGCATGAATATCTGATATAACATTACATTGCAGACCACGACCAGTAGATCTGCTGTTACCATGGCCACCATATAGACAGAATACAGTTTGAAAGGCCGCAGTTTCCCCTAGAGAGAATCAGGATGGTGAGGATGTTTGCTGGAAGAGAGACCGTTAAAAATTAGGAATGGCTGGAACAGGAAAGAACAGTGGGCAGGTTCAGATACATTGCCTCACTGAAAACCCTTCTTTTCAATAATTAAGTGATCAAATGAAGACAATGGAACCGAATGCATGTAAGGGGGCCAAGCAGCGAATCATCCACAATATGTGGGAAATTTCGAATAAACATTGGACTGAGGCAAAACAGGGAACTAAACTCGAACCGCCGATTTTCTTATCCCGATTCGGGTATTCCTTCGGATTATGCACGTTAACAGAGCGGAAAGTGGTGAAACGGTGACGGCATTTGCATCCCGGCCAAGAGGAAGAGCTACGAGGGTGGTTATCGTTTCTCCACGTGCATTCAGAGCCTTGAAACGCGAGGAATTTCCCATCGGAATTCAACAGGGAAAGGAATGAATATTGCAATGAAGAATATTGTAACCATTGAGATATTGAAGACAATCTTTGTTCATTGAGTACCAGTGTTAATAATAACCGAGGTGCATTGGAATACGCTCAGACAACACCACATTACACTTCTTTAAGACCCCGCCATCATTAATCTGTAAGAGAAACAACGCACGGAACTCAAATGACTGATTGAAACGACATATGTTCTGGAGAGGTATCCGCGCCGGGGAATCTCATAGAGTCACTGAGTCATACAGTCGTACGGGACAGAAACAGGCCCTTCGGCCCACCACGATCATGCCTATCCTTTTGCCCATTTACACAAATCCAATTTCCCCGTATTACTTCCATGTGTCTTGTCTATTTAACTCTCTGTTTAACTGCATTATACACAACCACCTCCTCTGACAGTGCATTCCAGATATCAACTACTCTCCGTGTAAAAACACTTAACCCTCCAATCGCCAATAAAAAACCTTCGCCTCACCTGAAATATACTCCCTCTTGTTTTTAGTACGTCTCGCACGACAGAAAGGTTCTTAGTCTCCACCGGATCTATTCGTCTCATGATCTTATCTACTTCTGTCAGGTCCCCTTTCAGCCTCCGTTTCCAGAGAAAACAAGTCCTGACAATTACATCGCTCCCCATAACTAAAGTCCTCCAGTCCAGGCAAAGAGGTAGTGAATCTCCAGTGCACTCTTTCAGCACAAGCAGCTCCTTCCTATTTCATGGCGAACAGAACTGCACACAGTTGGCCAAAGCAGAGTTTTATAACGTTGCAGCATAAGTTCCCATCATGGTATCTGCTGGTGGAGTTGGGGCGGTGATTAATCTAAGAGTCCCCCTTGCTCCAACAGAACAAAAATAACAAACAGGCAGACCGGGGCAAAAATGTAGCCATGAAAAAGTGAAAAAAATACGGAGAGGTACGGATGAATAAACTTTTTTTTGTACAAAACGTTTATTCGGTAAAAAAAAAACTACAAAAAACAATCAACAGCAAATACACTTCAGCTAGTACAGAAAGACACTACCAGGGAAAACTAGTACCTGCGAAACACTACGCCCGCTACCGCAACACACACTTCATATCAAAATCTCATTGGTGTCGTCCACCACTCACGCGATCCCCTGAGGGGCCCACGGAGCGCGGAACTCGACCAGGGCGCCCGAGGAGACCGCGAGCTCCTGTTCCAACGACATCTGCCCGCGCACGTAAGCGCGGAAGACGGGCAGGCAGGCCGACGGGCCGGAACCCTCGGCCGCCCGCCGCCGCGTCCTGTGGATGGCCAGCTTGGCCAGGCCCACCAGAAGACCCACCAGGAGATCCGCTGCGTGCGCCGCCCCGCGCCGCACCGGGCGCCCGTAAACCAACAGCGCCGGGCTGAAGTGCAGCCAGAACTTAAGCAGCAGCCCCATGAATAAACTCCTTGACCATCCTGACGGGTGAGCCGTTAGGCAGAGCTGTAAAGACCACACAAGTGAGAACGAGATCGTCACCCAAGTGACTTATGTCAGATTGTTCAATTGTGCTCCTCAATCCATTAATAGAAGCTTAATATGGCTCCAACTTTTGTGACAGATTCGAGCGTTTACGATCTTGCTGTGGTAACATTTCTCAGTGACCCATATGCTGTTTCTGTGAGGTGGACGTTGGTGGTTGGTGTTGGTGTTAGTGTGGTAGGAAGGGAGGAGTGTAACTCATCCGCGCTTGCACTCAGTTCGCAATGATGTTACCGACCTCCATGTTCACCGCCTCACGGAATCGCCCCACATTCCCGTGAACCAAACGGGAGACAAGCAACTCTGCTACAAGAACGTTTTAACCAACGTGTTACTCTGTGGCTAACAAAAAAAGGATCTGTAATATATACACAAATCCGTACCATAACTTACCGGGAATGCAAAATGCTGCCAGAATGGGATAGTAAACGTCTTTTATCTTGTTAATCAGGGCACGTCCCATTTCCTACGAGAGCGCGTAATTGTCTTCCACCTTTACACCGCTGTCGAGAGTGCGTCGGAGATTTATATCAAATGCACGAGCTGTATAGGAGAAATGCATTCGCTGTCAGACAAGATAAAACCAGGTCGAAAATCAACGTTTTATCACAGTACTCGATGTAAGGAAATGTTTCTTTCCTAATCTCTGCTCCCGACTAGTGATTAACAATATCCATAAATGTTCCCCTTACACAATCTACACAACAGTGGATGTCAGTAAACGTCTCTCTTCAACTCGATGCACCCGACCGGTGTGTGACTTTATATGAGCTCTGTCCAATTCATATAAAGTATGTGATTCAGGGAAAATAAAATAACAAAGGAAACTGCACAACGGATGATGTTAGTTCTAGTCTCTTGACAAACGAGCAGCACATTTTCGCTTCAGTGCGCCGGGACACCACGGAAGACATTCTTCTGTTCTGGCCATTAATATTGATGCTGATTAACGCGCCGAGATTATTGACAATCCGGAAGAACATACCCTCCTCGTCCTCCTGAAATGCGTGAGCAACATTTTATATGTAAATTGGGCACTGTGAATATTCTGCTCTGACCTGATAATAACATCGCGGGCAGTAATCTACCCTCAACCTCACTGTAAATGTGGGGACCCTGATGTGTCGTTGCCCGTCATGGTTGCAAGTTCTGATTCGACTCTGCCATGCCTGGTGAAGACGCCGCTGTGTCGACGTGCTCGTAACCTGCCCTACCAGAGCGGGCACTGTTTTAGGAAAAAATTGACACCTTTCGCGTGGTGACGCAGAAAGAACAACCGACGAATGTCTGACTGGTGGTGACAAGGGAGTTCCATTCCTATGATATAATGGCCTTCTGCTCACATCGAGCGATGACCATTCTACTCTCACATCAGTGAGGCGTCTTCAGTCTGACAGTGACGATTTGGTCGTAATCTGGCATTACTGGTGGTGATTTTACAGTAGTACCGGAACTATTCTGGCCTGTGTTTGTCCGCCGAATATAAATTTACCTCCCCCTTGGATTTCTCTTACATCAAACTAATTCGGTCAACATCAGTAGTGCTGACAGAGAGAGAAAGCAAGTTACCTGAAGTTGCAGAAATGGATGTGATGTCCAGAAGGCTGCAACGTGACCGGGCGGAAGGTGATTTGTTGTTGCTCAAGTTTAAGTTGGCCTCGGTATAACAGCACATGAGACGACAGGCGGATGGATCGCTGTGGGGGAGAGATGGGGATTTATATTGGAAGTCTGCAGCAAGCTCGAATGTAACATCACTGCTCGCAAACCATCACGAACTTCACTGGGGTGACACAGCACCAACAGCAGCGCAGGACCCTCCATCCTAACCTGAAAATGTCGGCCATGCACCTCCTCTGATGTGTTTCGTGATTCCGCGGGTTTCAACATGTCTGATTCCTTCCCTACGCCAGGTTACCACCGCTTGCTCGGCACCGACAGTCCCAGCGATGTCCCTCCACTGGTATTACATCTGGAGCGCCAAAACATAGAGTTCTATGGTATCGCTATTCCAGTGACCACTGTTCAGACCATACTGTCTTTAGCTGATTCCGTTACAGTTGGCTTCTAACTTTTTATTTAATGCCTGAAAGGCTTTCTGGAAAAATATAATCCCTGTGAACTCTGTTCCCACCTTGAACCCGCAACCCGGATGGATCCGCTGGATTGGAGGAGACCGCAATGCGTTGCATTGAAAGAATCGGTGCATAGTCGCCGATTATGTTGTCTGTGGATTCTCGTCAATGACATCTCATTGTGGAAACTTTGAGACATAATCACTGAATGGTGACGTCACAGGCGTTCATCCGACCATCGTGCCTGTCAGTGGAAAACCAGTTCCTGACCTCATCCCGTCTTCCGTCACTTGATCCGTAGCTCTGCGGGTCGCCGTCATTCAAGAATCATCCAGCAACATCTAAATCACATTCAACCGACTGATGGCTGTGATGAAATGACAGGCAGCGGTTTTGGTTCTTTGCCCCGATGGTAGTTCCGGAACGCGATCTTACTGAGGTTGTGTCTGGTCCTGTTGATACCACACCTGGAAAGTTTTGCAGAATACTAGTCTCCCGAGCTGAGATGGACCCACATAGAGCGAGTGCAACGAGAGATCGTCGGTTTGACTCGTGAGAGGATGATCACTATGTGAAATGTAATAAAGCCCATTGGGTTTGTGCTCTGCTGAGGTTTGAAGAAAAGAGGTGAACGAAACACGCAAAATTCGTGCTGCCTTCACGACGTAGATGCAAGAGTTGAATGTTTCCGTTGTTGGGATTTCTGGAACCTGTGGTCACGTGTCAGAATAATATGACAGCTATTCAGGACTGAAATGCGAAGGGAAACCTTCACTGAGAAGGCGGGGAATCTCTGGGATTCCCCGTCACCGAGCGGCGCGGAGATTCAGCCGCAAGACTGAGAAAGAGTTTTCGCGGACATGACAGCCAAGGAAAATGGGTTCGTGCAGGAAAGTGACGCCAAGGTAACAGGTCAGTTATAGCCTACTTGGTTAACGGAATGGTCACTGGAACAAGTCAAACACTGCAAACAGTGGAACTCTCAAATTTCAAACAAAAGAATAAAAAATGTTGGAAGTGCTCCGCAGTACAACCCACATCGGTGGAGAGAGAAATAATTTGTTGGGCGCACAGTCATCTATCTGAAACGACAACTCCGTTTTAATTTCCACAACTGTCAGACCTGCTGAGTGTCCCCACATTGTATGTTTTATTTCTCTTTACTTTCAGACTGAAAATATACTTCGAATTAGTAAATGGTGAACACAAACCGTACTGCCTCATGATAGTTGTGTGAGGATGTTTAGTCCCTGTTTTAAGACAAGTTCGAGGGTCTCGAGGGACAGGGACTCTGGATACAGTCTTTCGAGTCAAAATGATTTAGTTAATAAAAAAAGCAAACGTGGGACAGGATAAACGGAAGGAAACGCACATATACGTACGGGCACACTTGTTATCGCCAACGTGGGGGAGTCGCAACAAGGGTGAGATGCACACACGCACACACAACAAACCGGGCGCAAACGATCAAGGAAGAAACAATACGATGCCTTCCACCCCTCGACTCAGTGCAGGCACGGTTCTATGCTACCGGGAATCTAATTAGGACGCTCCTAACCCTTATGTAGTACACACTCTTACTGTTGGTCTCTTCAGCGTTGTTTCACGATTCCTGGAGCAGTCCAAAGACAGTGAACCACGCACATGTGGCACTCTTTACTGTGCTGGAGGGCTGGGTGGTCCAGCCCTGGTAGTTCAAACAGGCCAATGGCCCAAGGCCAAGTCCACAGGTGTTTACAGAGGCCAATGGTCAAATGTGGACTAATGGGTGGGTGGAGTCAGACCTTGATTGACAGTGATGTTACTTTCGACCAGATGATCAGTGGTGTCACGTGAGAGCCATGATTCTTCACAATACAGTCCCCTCCTGCGCATTTGGAACCAATTCACCAAAGTTGCGCTTCCAGAAGGTGCCCATCAGGAACGATGCACTCCCCACCGACGTTAGACAAGTGTGAAAAATAGCTTCCATGTGGACATGCCATCACGACTAATTTGGTCACTGCATTACCGTGACGAGATAATCCTGTGCATACTGATGACGAAAGGGGAGAGCCGGCACAATGATGCTCAGTTGGGTCTCCACGGTAAAGAGAAGGAACACTTTCCACCTGTTACCTTGGCTGCACATCCAAGTATGTTTGACATGCGCTGCGATCTCTGCCTCTCCCACCTTCTAGTGCAATGAGTTCCAGACTCCCAACATTCTCCGGGGGAGTATATTTTTCTCTTTCCCCTCTACTCCCACTACTGTTAACCTTGAATCAAATCTCCTGGTGTTTGACTCCCGACAAACAGGAAGGGATCTGCCCTATCTAATGCATCTCTGTCCACCTTGTTTCTAAGCACAACTATTTTCTCACCTCATACTTCTCTGTTTCAAAGAAAATAACTGCAGTCCATTCAAGTGCAGACACGAGAAACTGAAGATGCCAGAACTGGACCAAAGAACGTACAAACAGCTGGAGGAAATCTGCCGTCGAGCAGCATCTGTGGGGGTAGGAAGTGGAATCTTGAGTCACAGAGCTATCCAGGACGGAAAGAGTAGCGACCGAGTTGTCTGACTGAGTTTGCTCGCGTTTGGCCTATATATCTCCACACTTTTCCTATCCAAGTAACTGTCCAAATACCTTTTAAATGTCGTAATTGTATCCGTATCAGTGTACAATTGTCGACATTTCGTGTCGGGACCTTTCATCAGGGCTAGAAGTACAAAAGATAACCAGCGTATAGAGGAGAATGGGAGGCCTCAGACAGGAGGCTGCAGTTGATTGCTGAATCGAGGAGTCGTGAGGAATGATGGTCAGATTGATCCAGTCCAGGGGGTGGGAATGAAAGAGACAGGTTAGTGACAGGTGGAATAAATCGAAGCAAGCATGATAAAATGGAAATGGAGCAAGGTGGGGGAGTGGACGGTGAGGATGGACACACAGAGACGATGTTCAACAGGCTGGAGGGTGAAGATCCGGGACACAAAGGCTACCAGTGCTGGAATCTGGTAAGAGGTTAAGGTGGTGATGGGGACCATTTAGCGAGGGATGGCAGGTGGACCCAGATGGTGGAGAGAGGCGAATCCACTGGGTGAAATGTGTGGACAATAAGCGGACGGAGGCAGGAAGGAGGGGGCACCAACATGGGTGATGGTGTTGGAGCGGGTATGGGAATGTAAATAACAGCGGAGCTCTGAGACTCTCCGACAGTCTCCGCGCGTTCATCCAGCTGTTATTTCAAGCTTCTGAGGGTTTCTGACCTCTCAGCCGGTGATTGCAAACAGCACGTCCGAAGTAGTACAGCGGATTTACCCTCTGGCCAAGCTGCCCCAGTAGATCTGTACCACTGTCACCTGCTGGGCACTGTGGAGAATTGCCCAAGTGGGCGGTTCACAAAAGAACGGAGAGATCCGATGTGGCGAATTACCGCCCAGTCTGCCCGTACTCATCAGCAAAATGGTGAGATGGGTCACCGAAAATGCCATGACCTTGCACTTACTCACAAAACTAACGAATTAATTAATGAAAACTGAGTTTAGCCAGGAACACACGGCTCCAGAACAACTCACAGCCTCATTTCTTACATGGACCAAAGAGCTGAATTCCAGGTGTAACTTGAGACTGACTGCCGTTCAATTCAAAGCAGGGTTTGACTGGCTGCACCATTCAAAGTGTCTTGGTATAACTGAAGGTAATGGGAATCAAATGGAAAATGCTCCATTGGTACGAATCCTACCTCAGACAGGGGAAGATAGGTCTGTTTTTCGGAGATCATTTAACCAATTCCCAAGACATCCCTGCAGGAGTTTCGCCGGGAACTCGAACCAGGTCATCAAATGACCCACTGCTTTCAGTCAGCACCAGCCTCTGGAAAAATAGCTTGAACTTTACACACATGCTATGCTGTGTATTTCTGCATCGTCTTTGGGAAATCGCCATTTCCCAAAACTCAATGGAAACATACTGTTCCGAACACAAGAATCAACTGAGACAAAAATGTTCGGTTGATTAAACAAAGCGTGGTCAACCTTAGAAAATGCCTCATACATCTGCGCGGGACCGATATGCAAAATCAGTGCTTCACAAGGTACAGAATCAGGCATTTCGGCCAAAGAGTTTGCAGCCACACCGAGTGCAATGGTCCGCCAGTCCCAGTACCCACCTTTCCAGCCTCGCCCTCCAACTCGATCGCTTTCCCCGTTGACCTGCAACTTGTTTCCTCCAAGTGCCTGTCTAATTACACGTTGGCCGTTGAAGTTTAACACTGTTTGCACCACCCTAAATCACAGAGATCTAGACGAGAAATAAAATGGCTTTATCCTCTCACATCCCAATTGCCAACGTTATTATCTCACCCATTGTTCTTTACCAACTGCAGTGAGAATAGAATCTCTGTCCACGATACCTAAAAGAAAATAATCAAATCTCGATCCCACCATCTTTGCACCTATGCGAAAAACCGCAGTTTCTCCAGTCTGATCCGTCAACGGAAATCCCTCACACAAAGAACAGTACTGTACAGTTTGGGCCCTTCACCCCACGAGGATATGCTGACCTATATAAAACTACTCCATGATTAACCTAACGCTTCTCACTTACACAGCCCATAACTCCATTTGTATTTCATCCACTGGCCTGTCTAAGAATCTGTTAAATGCTCCGATTGCATCAGCCACTGCCACCACACCCGGCAATGCGTTCCAGACACCCACCACGCTCTGGAATCTCCGCTAATCGTTCCTCTACTAACCTTAATTGATGTCTTCTGGTACTGGGCATTGCCGCCCTGGGAAAAATGAGCTGGACATCCACTTCATGCCTCTCATAAACGTATACACCTCCATTAAGTCGCCTGTCATCCTCCGTCGCCTGAAGAGAAAAGCCCTAGATCGCTCATCCTTTCCTCATAAGGCATGTTCTCTAATCCAGGTTCTCTAATCCTGGTAAATCTCTTCTGCACCCTCTCTAAAGCTTCCACATCCTTCCTATAATGAGGTGACCAGAACTCAACACAGGACTCTCTAGTGTGTTCTAACCAGAGATTGAAAGAGCTGCAAGATTACGTCGTGGCTTTTGAATTAAATCTCCCAATTAATGAAGGCCAGCATGCTGTATGCGTTCTGAACCAACCTATCAACACATGGCAACGTTGAGGGATCTATGGATTTGGACCCCAACGTTCCTCAGTTCCTCCACTATGCCAAGAATTCTGCCCTTCACCTTGCACTGAGCCTCCAATTTCGGTCTCGCAAAGTGTATCACTGCACACTTTTCTCGATTCAACTCCATCTGTCATTTCTCCGCCCAACTCTGCATCCTGTCTATATCCCGTTGTAACCTACGACAACCTTCCACACTATCTACAACACCTCCAACCTTCGTGCATCTACAAACTTACCAATCCACCATTCTACATCCTCATCTATGATATTTAAGAAATCACAAAGAGCAGGAGTCCCAGAACAGATCCCAGCGAAACACCACTCGTCAACGACCTCGAAGCAGAATATTCTCCATCTCTTCCACCTTCTGCCTTCTGTGGGCAGCTAATTTCGAATCCAAGCAGTCAAGTCTCCATTGATCCCTTGCCTCATGACTTTATCCACAAGCCTACCATGGAGAGCTTGTCAAACGCCTTACTAAAATCGATATGCGGCACATCCACCGCTCTACCTTCATCAATTTGTTTTGTCACTTCCTCCGAAAACTCAATTAGGTTCGTGAGGCACGACCTGCCCCTCACAAAGTCATGCTGACAATCCCTAATAAGACTATGATTCTCCAAATTCTCGTAAATCCTCTCCCTAAGAATCCTCTCCAATAGTTTACTTACCATTGACTTAAGACTCGCAGGTCGAATGATTCACAGGATTACCCTATTACCTTTCTTGAACAAGGGAACAACTTTTGCCATCCTCCAATCCTCTGGCACCACTGCTGTGGACAGGGAGGACGCAAAGATCATCGTCAATGTCCCATCAATCTCTTCCCTGGCTTCCCGTAGTAAACTGGGGTATATTACGTCCGGTCCCGGGTACTTATCTATCCTAATCTTTATGGAAGTTCCAACACTAACACCTTCTTAACCTCATTAACCTGTTCCACGCTGACCTCACATTCGTCAAAGTCCCTCTCCCTCGTTAACACTGAAGCAAAGTATTCATTGAGGACTTCCCCTACCTCCTCCACCTCCAGGCACAAGTTTCCCCTTTATCCCTGAGCGATTCTACCCTCAACCTAGTCATCCTCCTGTTCACGTAAGTGCAGAACTCCTTTGGCGTTTCCTTTATCATACTCGCCAAGACCTTCCCATGTTCCCTTTTAGCTATCCTAAATCCCTTCTAAAGCTTCTTCCCGGCTACTTTATGGTTCCCAACAGCCCTGTCTGATGTTTCCTTCCTGAACCTTAACTCTGCTTCCTTCTTCCTCTTTGAGTGAATGTTCCACCTCTCTTGTCAACGATGGTTCCTTCACCCGACCATCTTTTCCCTGTCTCAGTGGGACAGATCTGTACAGAACCCCGTAAAAGTGGTCCCAAGACATCCTCCACATTTCTGTTGTGCATGCCCCTGAGAACATCTGTTCACAATTTACACTCGCAAGTTCCTGTCTAATACCATCGTAATTTGCTCTCCCACAATTAAAGACTTTACCATATCGTCTGCTCCTATGGCACCATGGCTATGATGAAGGTTAGGGATTTGTGGCCACTCTCTGCGAAATGCACGCCCACCGAGAGATCTGACAACTGACCAGGTTCATTGCCTAGTTCAGAATACAGTATGGCCTCTCCTCTTGTCGGTTTGTCCACATACTGGGTTAGGAGTCCTGCCTGGACAACGTAGCGGATTGGAGAAACCTGGGCAATTGAGGCCATTGGGCATTTGGCGCATGCCTTCCACGTCGATGGGCAAAGAGCTTTCCCTACATTCAAAGCACCATCCATAGCACTGCAGTCAAGGCCCTTCAAATCCTTCTGAAAAATTGATGACTGCTTCTGCGTCTTTTAGCATTTGATGGAGAGAGTTCTGGACCCCCACCTCTGGGTGGCAGTTAAATGCACCTCTGTCCCATAAAATTGCCCCCTATTACTTTAATGTTCCCCATATGCCTGTTTGCCCCATTATGTTGACGTTTCACTTGCTCTCCCTCGGTCCCTCATCATTCTACT
Source organism: Pristis pectinata (assembly GCF_009764475.1). Lineage (NCBI taxonomy): Eukaryota > Metazoa > Chordata > Chondrichthyes > Rhinopristiformes > Pristidae > Pristis > Pristis pectinata. The sequence continues at coordinate 296,227 of NC_067419.1, forward strand.
GACTGAGCGGCGTCTCCACTCAGCCTCCTCCGTTGCAGAGAAAACTACCTTTGATAATCCAGTAATTCGTCTGGCTTAGACCGTAGTAATAGTAACGTCGTTGGAGAATTCCTCTATTCCATCCGTTGGATTATATCTCCTCTGTACACCACCCCACCACCACCCCACTGCCACCCACCCCCCCCCCCCCCCGCCCCGTGGAATCGCCTCTTTCCTTCAAAATAATGGAAATACCTGTGCGCTGACAAACTTGTCATCTAACCGACTGCCCAATAGCCTCAATTGCCCAGGTTTCTCCAATCCGCTATGCTGTCCAGGAAGGACTCCTAACACAGTATGTGGACAAGCCGACAAGAGGAGAGGCCATACTGTATTCTGAACTAGGCAATGAACCTGGTCAGTTGTCAGATCTCTCGGTGGGCGAACATTTCGGAGAGAGTGGCCACAACTCCCTGACCTTCATCATAGCCATGGAACTGTATACAGTTCTAGCATCATCTACCTGCTGATACATTCTGTTCCAGGTTTATAAGTGGAAAATATCTCATCTATTTAACCAGCTTGTCATATCAATATGAAGGCCTGAACCAAATTAAACATTATTTCTTTTATTACTAAGACAGGCTGCACCTCTTGGCATGTGGAAAGTTGAAGAGTGATCTGATTGGGGTTCAGGGGTATCGGGGGATGGGTCACAGCAGATGGAGAGGAACTGTTCCGACAGGGAGTCTGGCACTCACGCGATAAGAGTCTGAAATTCAGAGCTGGGAGCCCCAGCCCAGATCGCCACAGGCTCAGCGAACGAGGTCACGTTTTCTTACAAGATTTTCAACCCACAGTGACGAACTGATAATCGTTTATTAAGTTCACGATCATGATTGTAACATGAACACAGAGTAACTTTCCAATATTTCGGCAAAATAAACTGACCACTGTTCAGTTCCAATCATTCACAATTAACTGACCCCGACAATGTAACAGGTTGAATAGTCACCCTCGTTTACCACCGTCATTTTGCATCAGGTGGACCGCTGATGATAAACATCACCCTTCATGACAGTGTCCGAGCTCGCTGCAGATCCTGGGTCAAGTACAGAGGTATTTGACAATTTAACATCATTATATCGCCAGGATACTGAATGAGTCGGAGTAAGACTTCCAGCTGCACCGTACACAGCAAAGTGACCAATAGAATTCTCTCCCCGGGTAAATAATAAAAGTGAAGCCGGAAATCCCCTTTAATCTCGCCCATTTTGTGTGAGACGCTCCTCGGGAGTGCCCTTCTGAAAGTCCTGCAAACTGCCCCAACAGTTACAGGTGGAATTCAACATGAAGAATACGAGATGTTGCATTTTGCTGGGACTAACAAGGTTTGGACGTGCACAAGGAATATCGTGTTCCCCTGAAGCATTGAGGAACAGCGAGGGCACTGTGGTGCTACTCTTTTAGCCACTGCATCATTGTCCCAGAATCCTTGGTTCCACTCTGATTCCCGGTGATCTACGCTTGGAGTTTGCACTTTCTCCCTGTACCAGGATGGTGGTCCTCTGTTGCTCCACTTTATTCCCATGTAGTGAGTCATAGAGATGGAAAAAGGCAATTCGGCCCACCAGTTTCACGCCAACCAGTAAGCATCCATTCGCATTAATCCCATTTTACAGCACTCAGCCCGCATCATTCCATCCCGACATGATTGAAGTGCTCGTCTGGACATTCAGATGTTGACATCGACCCAATTTCAACCACTCTCTCGGGCAGGGCATTCCACATATTCACCGCTCTTTGAGTAATAGAGCTTCCCCTCATTTCTGCTCTAAATCTCTTTCCCGTTCCCCTAATCCTATGTCCGCTTGCATTACCTGCCCCTGAAACGGGGAAAAGTTTCCTGCAGTCTACCTGATCCGTACCCGTCATAATTTTATTTACCTCAGTCGTCCTGCCCCCCTCCCAACCTCCTCTACTCTATGGGAAAATACTTCGCCTCTCCAATCGATCCGCCCAATGGAGACGCTCCGTGTCATCTAACATCCTGGTAATCTCTGCACCCTCTCCAGTGCAACCACGTCCTTCCTGCAGTATGGTATCAAGAACTGCGCATTACGAGATTTGAGGCCTGAACAAAGTACGATTTTAAATTTGAGGTATAACCAACCTTTTTATTCAAAGATCTCTGGGCCTGTATTCCAAGATCCCTCTCTTCATCTCTGCTTTCTGGGATATTATCATTCTGATCTTTTCCTGGCTTCATTTGTACTCCCAAACTGCATCAGCTCACGTTTATTTGGATTGAAACCCATCTGCCATTTATCAGCACATTTCACCAACACATCGATATCACTCGGTAAGCTGACTAACCTCTGCACTATCCAGGATTCCTCCAAGCTTCTTGTCATCTGTGAGCTTACTGATCATGATTCCGGAATCCACATCCGAGTCATGCTCGTATATGACAACCAGCAAAGATCTCAGATCCCATCCCCGAGGGACACCACCAGTAACAATCATCCAATCCCTCAAAGAACCCTCGAACATCATCCTCTGACACACTGCCGAGCCAATTTTGGATCCCGCTCGCTGAGTTGCCCTGGACCCATTGGTACCCAAAATCTTCGGTAGGTCTCCCACATGAGCCATGTCAAAGGCCTTGCTGAATGCCATCCAAGCGAGGAAAATTCTGATCAGCAGTGAATGCGTCCGACTGAAGAACGTTTAATTGCTTCACATGATATTACTTCCGTTAACATGTAAAGAATTAGTATGTTCTGAATAACAAGGAATTTGACAGCAAAGTGTCATTGTTTTTTTCGGAAGCTCTGGTCCTTAATCCTCTGATATTTTTCCTGATTCTTGAAGCATGTGATCAGACAAAATATATCCGATCACGTGTTTGAATCAGTTTCTTTCTCGCTTTGTGATCAATCTGGAACGTGACGAACTGGAAGAATCTGGAGTTAAACTGCTGGCTGCGGCTCTGAGATACCCGGACTGTAAAATACAGAAACTGCGGTACGGAGCAGACCGATACTGATAAACACTGGGGATTTGAATTGTATCCCTTCTCTCTATGTCTTTCACACTCACTCTCTTTATTTTCCAGCCTACGTGCTAACAGTCTCACATCTGTTTGTACCAAGTATCTCGTCTCTGCCCTCAGTAGAAATCGCTCACTGACGGAGCCGGATCTGACTAGTAATAAACTGGCAGATTCATGAGTGAAACTGCGGTGCCCCGTTCTGAGGACACTGGATTGTAAACTACAGAAACAGTGGTACGTAACAAGCTTTGAAAGATCGTGTTTACCAATCACTGGGCGTCTGACACTGAACATCAATATGATAACTAATTGTTTTGCTGATAAACACTGTGGTTTTGCGTCATCTCCTGACTCTCTGTGTCCTTCACTCTAACTCTCTCTGATCTCCAGGCGGAACAACATCGGTCTCACAGATTCTGGAGTCCAAGATCTCTCTTCCGCTGTCAGTAAAAACTGCTCACTGACGGAGCTGAACATATCTTTCAACAAACAGGGAGACTCGGGGTGAAACTGATGTCCGCGGTTCTGAGGAGGCCGGACTCTAAACTACAGAAGCTGAAGTACCAGACTATGAGACATTGTGTTTATACCCACTGGGTGTCTGACGCTGAACAATGATATGATAAGCGACTTTATTGCTGATAAGCATGGTGATTTGCACCGTCTCCTGTCTCTCTGTGTCTTTCAACCTCATTGTTTCCAGTCCGGTCTCACGGCGTCTTCTGCCGAGGATCTCACCT